>NC_040021.1:4457004-4609012 GCF_000972845.2 Larimichthys crocea
CTGGTAGCTGGAGAGGTGCGTTCACGAGGTGTCCCTGAGCAGGCACCGAACCTCCCCAACGCTCGCAGGGTGTGTGCTGGCTGGTGCCCACTCCATCACCTCTTCACATTTGCATGTCTATGAGCCTTTGTACTGTACTGTATTGTGTTCAAAAATGCATGTAAAATAAAAAAGTGAGTAAAAGTATGTTCTTCTTAGAACTTGACGATGCACATGATTATTTTGTTGTTTGTTGAATTATTGCCTGACACTCATCCAGAAAGTAAAAAGATAACAACATACAACAACAATAATAATAGTAATAATTGTTATGGAATTTCTATCCTTAGGTTACACAAGGTCATGTGTTGGGCCTTGAGTACTCACACTATTAGTTGTTTAGCTTTGGTTGGGAACAGCAGGTGCAGCCACGGTGCAGGGTCGAAGAGACCTATTGCTGCCTTTTTAAATCAAATCAGATTTATTTCGTTTAGCCCAAAGTCACAAGTACATTTGCCTCGAGGGCTTTACAATCTGTTACAGGGAGTGACCCCCTCTGTCCTTAGACCCTCGGTTCGAGTGAGGAAAACTTGCCCACAAAAACCTTTAACAGGGAAAAAAGGTGAAGAAAACCTCAACAAGAGGAGGGATCCCTCTCCCAGGACGGACAGACGTGCAAGAAACAAATCACACCAAACATATTGTACAATTACATGAATGTTAAAATACAGTTCACTCAGCTGTCGTGTATTGCAATGTACAAACTAAGTCAGCCCTCTAGCTGCTACTGACACTTCACATCTGATGTCTATGCCCTTGTACGTACGTTGTATCTATACATCTAGAGTATATAATAGATGCATACATGGATATACATACTTCAGTATACAATCGTATACATCAGGTATATATATACTTTATAATTCTAAGTTTTATAAATCTATCATCATATTGGATTATAATTGCATTAAAGTGACAGTCAGTCAGTCAGCTGGCTGACCTTGTACTTACTACCATTATCCTTGGGTGGCTTGGTCTCAGTCTCAATATTAACATTTGTGCTGTAGTTCATGGTGTCCTGTACTGTAAACACTCATCTCTTAACCCTATGATTTCATCTCTCACCAGCTGGTTTCTCCTTCGTTCTCTCTGCTCCCATTTTCCCTCCTTGTACTTGTACTGGACTGGTTCTTTCTTTCCTGGCTGTTGGTGCCTCATTCCAGATGTTTTATGATCTGGATCTTTGTCCTCGAAGAGATTCAGCTCTCCTTTGTCTCTTTCTCTCTCTCTCTCTTTGTGTGCTGTCTCCATGGTTGCTCAGGATCCATCTTCTTCATATACAGTATGTTTTTCATTCTAGTAACTGTCGTCTGTCAGCAAACACAACATCTATGGCACGTCTGTCATCCTGGAAGAGGGATCTCTCCCCTGTTGGTCTATAGAGGGTCTGTAAATTGTCTAGACAGTGAAGTCCTTCAAATCTGTGATTTGGACTATATAAATAAATGGACTTTACTTAATAATGTAGCTAGTGCTGACAACTTTATATTTATGTTTTGTATGCAAACTCTCAACCTGAAATTCCGAAAGCAAAGTTACACAACATAACAGAGTAAAAGCAGTTCAGTACTTCCCACACTGACTAACAGCGAGTGTTGCTAAGAATCAGTGTTTTTATTTACAAATGATCTGTGTCGAGAATGCACTCAGAAATTTTACTTAGGTCAAAGTACTAACATCACACTTAAATACTCTGTTACAAGTAAAATTTTGCACTGACATGTTACTTAAGTAAAGTATGGAAATACTACTTTTGATACTGTATCTACTCTATACAGTATCAAAAGTAATACATGCAGAAAAATTAACCCCTATTGGTGTTTATGTCTATCTAATGTATATTACTATGAACTGGTGACTTGTACCCAGCCTCTTGCACAATGCCAACTGGGATAGGCTCCCTGCAACCCTGTGCTACAGAAAATGGATGGATGTAGTATTATAATATAGTATGCAATAGATTTTATTACATCTTAATGTTTAGGGAGCATTTTTAACTATTTGACTGACCATTTATTGTTGGTTTGTAAAACAGAGACAGTGATAGTATTCCCCCTCTGAAATGTAAAGTAGTAAGTGTCATGATTTGGAAATACTCAAGTATAGACAGTACTTGAGTAAATGTTACAGTAGTTATGTACACTCATCATGGAAAGACAGAGTGGTGGAATCACTCCTCATATATCCAAATAATCACTAATCATCCTGCGTCTACTTCTTTATCGTGGCTTTAACACAGTGAAGTTTGGAGCACCTCCGAGTAAAAATGCTCTTGTTACTCTGTCAGCGCATCGTCTAATAAATAAACATACACGCTATGCACTTAAGGGTGTGAAGAATTCGCTGTTATTTTCTACAATCATCTCCAGCTGATCCCCTTTACATTCCACCACATCCACATAGATGACTTTAACTATTCTTGTCAAAGCACTATTAATCATCGCCAACTAATGGATCTACTGTCATTTCCACCTTGCAGAGCAGAACAGAAACTGTCTAATCTCATGCAGCCTCAGGAATATCTACACCAAAAGCCTAAAGCTGCCTTTTCCCCCGCTGTATTTTCTATTAAGTTAATCTTTCTGACACCTCTGTGTTAAACCTCTTTCCTATTAGGCTCTCTCCTGCCAGTTCCTGCTTCTTAAATACTTACCTTCCTGGAAAGAGAGAGCGTTAAAACCCCTTTGCTTTGCAGTGATTCATTCAATACAGTTTCTCTTTTGTTTCTCTCAGAGCAGCCGTGGATGAAGGACTCATTCGCAGCTCACCTCTGTGATTGAATATATATATTCATTTAAAAGCATTTTACAGTTGTAGATGGTTGAATTGAGTTTTAAATGCTTATCAAGGATTCAAAGTCAGTTATTTGTTTTTACACATAGGTTGCCTTTCTGCTGCAAACCTAAATGCTCAGGTCATGAGATGATAATTTGAGAGGAAAGTAGAAAAAAACAGTTCTGCTAACAAATGTATATTCTCTTGTAATATTCCTTTTTTCTGTGAAATTTGCGATTTCATCTTTGTCTGAAATTATTAAATGAAAAAGTTTTTTTGTTTTTTTGACTGAAGAAACGCTGACAATTAGACAGATCTGTGTTTAATCTAAAAACTGTTCTTTCTTGTTAAACTGAATTGAACTAAATGATAACTGTAGCATGAAGTTTTTCCTTTTTCTGAATGTAATACTACAGCAGCATAAATTGAAATTCGACGTTCAAGTATTCAAAATTGTTTAATACAGTAGTGAGTTTTTTGCTCTTTATAAAGCTCATTTGAACAGTTAACACATCATATTGGGAACTGTGTCCACCAAGGTACGTTGTTTGGTAAGAGTTAAGACCATAACTCATCATTCAAAAATCCATGCACTTCTCTAAACTTCACCTGCTAACACCTACCAAACGTTTTATAATACAAAGAAGCAATCACTATTTTTTCTTTAGATATATTTTATTAAAAAAGGAAACCCAACAAGAACTTTTTTTACATAATGATCAAGGATTTTTATTATCTTAGTCTCTTCTCAGTTTCATATCATTACAGAAAATGTTTAGTACAGCGGTTGTGAATGTCTCCTCATTGCTTAATAATTTCCTTAGGAGTGCTGGTCACTATATCTGTACAATATGGTTCTTATTTTTTCTGTACATTTTTGTGAAGTTGGTTAAAAAGGCTGTCAGCACTTAAGAAGCTGTTTCTTTTCTTTTCTTTTTTTTTTTTTTTTTCTTAAATAGTTGATCAAAAAAAGATTATTTTTCCCAGGTTCAGCTCGCCCCTGGGGGGGTTCGGGCAGAGTTTACACCCGGTCACCGTGAATATAAGGAAGCTTCAGGGTCTGGGCAGACTGGGGTGTGCCCCCCACTCCCCATCCCAACATCACTCTTCCCTGCCCAGGCATTTGGCACTGCGCCACATAAACAAGACTCACAAGATAAACAACAAGCAAGCTCCTTTGTGAAGCCATTATGATGCATACTAATGAGAGAAAAACAGAAGTGTCACCTTGATGGGCGCTCAAAAGAGGGGCGGTCTTGATGTGCCCCCTCTTCCTTAACGAGCACCATGGGAAATCTGGAGTCTTCCTCAATGTTTTCTTCATTTCAAAAAACAGATTTTTTTTTTTCCACTAAGATGAGAAAATAATAATTTTCTTTTTTTGTCTGGCAGGCACCTACAGCTGTCTATTAAAATGCTACTGCTTAGATAAGGTCTAGCATTGAACACACAAGCAATTGCAATGAAAGGACGAAGTTGCCTTAATATAATATGATAATAATAAGAATAATGATAATAATAATAAGAATAATCATATAATATATTACGAATAAATCTCTTTTTATAATTTGATTTTTTCATTAAAAGTTATATTTTCTTTGTTTGAAATACTATAATCTTTTTAAATTAATTTTTTCATATGTATCTAGGTTGTGATCAAGATGTTGACTATACCTCAACGTTATCCAAATCAATAAAAACTAGCTGTGCCGTTGCATTTACAGAATAGTCAATGATATGTGGACATGCACCGTGAACCACCCATTCCAACCCTCGCTATATGACGCCGACGCTCCATCCCTCCGTGGTGACATCATAGCCGGCCGATGACCATGACGTCAACCACCTCGCCCTTGTGCAGCTCCACGTATTGCTCTGTTTTCGGAGGTAGCATCAGGAGCCCCGTTGGCACTGCGCATGCTCATCAGCCTGCTGCTCACCTGGTTCCCTGCGGCGAAAGAAGAAGGAAGACAGAGGAGGGGTTAGAAAAGACTTCATAAATCAGAATATACCCATGAGGGGAAAACTTCTTCATCTTAATGAAACTTAACATGATTAAAACGGCCACAAATCCTATTAAGTTTTGCAGTTTGACCTATTAGTTATCTTATTTTCATTGTCAAACTCGCTTATATTAAAAGACATAGAGACCAAGTGCTTTAATCAGTGTCGGATGGCAACCTAAGGTGGTAATGTTTACTTCCACTGAGTCTATATAGAGTAACAAGTGTAATCAATCTATTTATTATTTCTGCCCTGATGAAGTCCCTTGAGGCTGCAACTGCCATTATGCCCCAAGTTTAACTTTTCTCTGCGCCTAAAGGTTTTTTTTGGCTGATATAAACTTTACAATAGCCACATATCTGCATGGAGATAAAATTTATTAATCCTTTATTTTTGCTTGATAACAAGGACAAATTAACAAATCATGTAACCTGCGTGACATTTAAAGCCTATAATTTGGTACCTGTGCTCTGTGCCCACGGCAGAGGCTCCTGGTGATGCCATGTCAGATGCAGCGATGGTATTCAGGGGAGGGTCCAATTTTCACATCACAAGACAACTAGAAAAAAAAACATACAATGTGAAATATAAGATATACGTAAATAAGGAAATTTGGCTGCGGCTCTTAAGGTAGTTTCACATTTGCAGTGTAATTTCCTGGCACTCATTTGAATGTGAACCCCACTATTCTGGCACCTACGAAATTTAAGTAACGATAGGTTTCTTGGTCCACTGCAGGCTGTCACAAATTTTTGGACTTGGTTGAGCACGCAACCTTCTTGTTTAAGTTTGTTTCGCACTAAAGTTGTTTCTTTATACCACTAGTTTTTAAAGTTTTGGCCTCTCTGGACTTTTTCTTGAATCTTGGAGGTAGGTGAAGTGCACCAGAAATCCCTACACAGCTTTGAGAGTCACAGTAACATTTCATGTTTGTTTAGTGGTGTCCTTAAGGATTGATTCTCAGCCCAAAATTAGAGAAGTCTTGGATATCAAACTTTCCTTGCAGCACATGATGAGGCACAACAGTCATCTTCTTATGGCAAAAATCCCAGATCTGGAACACCAAAAACATAATTAACTTGATATAAAGGCTATGTGCTCACCCAAATTCTGCCAAACAACATTTTCCACATTCGAAACATTAGATATTTCTGATAGGCGACAAGGCAAACGGAAAGCAGTGGAAAACTCTTCCACTTTATTGCAAAGGTAAAAAAAAATGTTTGACCTGCGTCTGATGCCATCTGCTGAGGAAAATGATTGGCTAACATCTGCACTTTTTAGACCATCAGTCACCACATAAGTGGCAGTAATGCATTCAAGTTGATTTCTAATTGCTTTATAAACCGCAAAGATGTAGCAAAGCTCTCTGGATAGCACCCACGATGCAGGGCCAGACCTCTTACTTGATGATGCCTAGTTGGGGACACAAGCTGCTACTGTTCAGTGTTTATGATATTATATGTATTTCCTTGCTTTTACGATTATGAATATTCATGACCAGTGAGCAGGCCTTCGGGTCAGTGTGGGCCGTGATTGGTTCCTCTGCCAAGTCAAAGCAAAAACAATGGTTGGTCATAAATAGTATCAAGCGCTGATGAAAAAATAGTTTTAATTATGAGTTAAGATGCAATGGACTGCCATGGTGACAACCCTGGAACTTTAGTACACATACATGTATTTTATATTTCCTCTCTGTATGAATAAAACAATCCCGGAATTATTCAGCCTCAGTGGATACCTTGTGTCTGGTCAATAAACAGGAAAAAAAAAAAAAACCCTTTCTGTGTTTCACCAGCGCTCAAAGATGATGAACTTTTCGGGAGTCAGGCTGCCCTGGTGCCCTGTGCATCCTACCCTCGTTTAAGATGGTAGGCCTAGGGTCCAAAATGCCTGCATCTTCCTCAGGCAGGGATGACAAAAAGATTACGGTGACAACAGCGGACACGGGGTTTCTAGGACAACGACGGACAGGAGAGAGAGAGGACAGCGAGAGGAGAGAATATTAGTAACATCTCTTCAGAGGCAGCGGCGTGAATCACCTTTCTCTCAACTTCACACAATAACTGGGAGGGCACAAGATAAGTTTGCGAGCACCGTCCATGTCAACGGTGGCAAATGTTGTTGGGAGACTGGAAAAAAACAAAACAAATTACTGACGGTTTTGATTTCCAGCGTCCACATCACTTCTGGAAACACCTTTTTTCTTTCAAACTTTATAAAGAAGAGCATAAAGTCGATTAATCTTCTACCCTGGTTTATAAATTACACGACCAAAATGGCTATGAGCATGAAGATCAATCTCCCGCACCTGCTTAAGGTAGTCTGAGACAGAGTCACAGTAAGTAATGTTTTAAATCATTATTTTGTATTAATATCTATTATTTACAGGTATAAATTGGGTTCTTTTTCATAATTTACTCCAAAATAAAGGCTGTCATTCCCCTTCGATCACAAGGTGTCAGTGAAACACAATGATACATTTAATTGGATGCCATCTACCTTCTATCCCATGGCCCTCTCCGAGGTGATGATGAATCAGCACGGCTGGTGCCTTCCATTAGAGCGTTGAGAAGGTCATCGGGGCTGTGTGTGGGGCACAGAGGACACAAACCACACACATAATGTTAACCACAAACTCACAGGATGTGAATTATGGACGAGGTAAGTAGAGTTAGATTATATCTGGAAGGGGTAAACAAGTTCTCAGAGCATTAACATGAATGCGTATGTCCCACGAGCCCAGATTGATAGTAGGGTCAACCGTTGTCCTGGATCGTAGCCGCAGGGTGGAAGCGATGCTGTCCTGATCTTCCCAGGATGGAGGTCGTCTTCTGGGTTCAGCAGCTTCCCGACTAGATGTGGGGAAATGAATACATTAGAAATACTCTTTATACATTCTCTGGACTGGCTTATCATTATTCATAAAATGCTCTGAAGCATTGCAAGAAAGCCCTGTTGGTAATTATTCAGCTGGAAGAAAAGGGGTTAAGACACATCCATCATACCAATTATAGTTAACAACGGGTTGATCTGAAAGATTTCCAGAACAAATACAATATTTTATGCTTGTTTCACCAAGGTACCTCATCCATTGGTGTTTATATTGGTTTTAAAATGATTATTTGATTGTACGCTTCAATTTTTATTAAACTCAACCTCTTTGGATTTTACGTGTGCTGAAGCAATGTGAAGATGTCCACTTGCCCCCGGGCGGCTGTGACGGGATGTATGCCGTCTATTTCATCATAACATCCGATTACCTACCTTTCCCCAAGGACAACGAGAGAAAAATCTGGAACTGTTTCCTTGATGCGGAGATCTCAGAATGAGGAAACATCACCAAGCACCGCTAGATATTACACTATTAATGGAAGGCAACACAAAACTGAACTTGGAACTCATTTAGCAGGTTCAGAGTGGGTTTGTGGGCAGAATACTGTATATCAGTTATTAAAACACCACAACCAAACACATATATTTTAGTCTCCGCATTACAGTAGCGAAGTGCTAAAATGGGACGACAAAGAAACATATCTACTCATCTATTATCAGACTTGACAAAGGAGGTGTAGCTGAGAACAAAAACATAACGTAGCTCAGTTGATTTATACAATTAGACATGTCTTGCACAGCCGCGAGAAACAAAGGTGTTGGAGTATGCATGCCGGTTACACACCCCCCATGAAATTTAAACTGCCACATCCGTCCACAGAGGAATGGCCAAATATGATCCATGCGTAAAAGGAAACCAGTGGTCCGAAATAAACACATTCATCGCAACTGAAAGCACACATGCGACGGCTGGCTACGCGCACTCAGCTCTAAACGTTGTTTGGTGTCCGCAGTTCAAAGCAAAAATGTTGATTGTGCATAATATGAACGAGGTACGCTGTAGAAAAAAAAGACGGCACGTTTGTACCTTCAACGCAGACGTAACAAGTTTTAAAAACAATTTTTTTTATCAGCTTAACTCATTTCCTGTTGACACTGACAGCAAACCACTGGGAATCTGGGACATCTTACCTCTGTGGACCCCACAGTGGCCAGGAGACCACTCTTTCAGCATGCATGTGGGTGGCCTTGCAAGCACACCTCCCCGCGCTTAATGTCATGCCTATAGGCATCGGTTCGAAACAGCAGAGAGGGGAAAGACAGAGAGACAGAGTGGGTGGAATGCTGAAAAATGCAGAAAAATGCCCGTGCAATAAACATTTCGTACAAAGCTTTCTGTATGCTGTGTAATCTAGGTGCCAAGGTTACAAGACCCCAACTGTAGCAACAAAATAAACACTTGGTAGAGACGTTTAGGCTATTATACGTATTTGTTTCTCTTCTCCCATAGACAGTAACTAAAATACCAAGATATCATTACAAAAACCGACCATGCTCTGTTTTGATACTGCCTCACCCCCACCCCCCCCACCCCCCTGAGATGTTTAGAGAGGCCGGCTAACAGACAATACGGTGAGTGGGTGATTGACATTTTCTAACAAATCGACAGTCTTCGATGAATTGACTATTTAATTCCTGCTGTCTACTTCTTTATCCCAGTGGCTTTAACAAGCTGAAGTTTGGAGCACCTCCGAGTAAAAATGCTCTTGTTACTCTGTCAGCGCATCCTCTAATAAATAAACATACACTTAAGGATGTGAAGAGTTCACTGTTATTTTCTACAATCATCTCCAGGCTGATCCCCTTTACATTCCACACTTCCACATAGATGACTTTAACTGGAGAGGTGCAAGTTCACCAAGGCGTCCCTGAGCAAGGCATCGAACCTCCCCAACTGCTCGCAGGGTGCTGCTCTGGCTGGCTGCCCATCACTCCATCATCTCTCTCCACATTTGCATGTCTATGAGCCTTTGTACTTGTACTGTATGTGTGTTCGGGGTTAAAAATGCATGTAAAAAAAAGTGAGTAAAGTATATCTTCTTCTTCTAAGGACTTTGGACCGATGCTCACATGATTATTTTGTGTTTTGTATGAATTATTGCCTGACACTCATCCAGAAAGTAAAAAAGATAACAACATTAACAACAACAACAATAATAATAGTAATAATTGTTATGGAATTTCTATCCTTAGGTTACACAAGGTCATGTGTTGGCCTTGAGGTACTCAGCAGTATTAGTTGTTTAGCTTTGGTTGGGAACAGCAGGTGCCAGGGTCAAGAAGACCTATTGCTGCCTTCTTTAAATCAAATTAGATTTTATATGTATAGCACAAAGTCACAAATTTGCCTCGGAGGGCTTTACAATCTGTAAACAGACGTGCAATAGAACAAATCAACACAAACATATTGTACAATTACAATGAATGTTAAAATGACAGTTCACCCTCTAGGCACTGTCAAGGGTGTCCTTGAGCAAGGTACCAAACACCCCCTAACTGCTCCCAGGCGTGCTCTGGATGGCTGCCCATCACTGCACCATCTCTCCACATCTGCATGTCTATATGACTCCTTTGTACAAGTAATCTGTTAGCAATAATAATCTAAAAAAATAAAACAAATCTAGGGTATACTAGGAATAGAAAAAAATGCAGTAAATTAATGGTTATATACACCATATTCACCTTTCAAGTATACAGAAATAATTGCGCTGTATACATACATGGTATATAATATACTTTATAATTCTAAAGTTTTATAAATCTATCATCATATTGGATTATAATCATGCATTAAAGTGACAGTCAGTCAGTCAGCTGGCTGACCTTGTACTTACTACCATTATCCTTGCGGTGGCTTGGTCTCAGTCTCAATATTAACATTTGTGCTGTAGTTCATGGTTGTCCTGTACTGTAAACCACTCAGTCTCTCTAACCCTATGATTTCATCTCTCAAACACAGCTGTGTTTCTCCTTCGTTCTCTCTGCTCTCTATTTCCCCCTCCTTGTACTTGTACTGGACTGTTTCTTTCTTTCCTGGCTGTTGGTGCCTCATTCCAGATGTTTTAGATCTGGATCTTTGTCCTCGAAGAGATTCAGCCTCTCCTTTTGTCTCTCTCTCTCTCTCTCTCTCTCTCTTTTGTGTGCATGTCTCCATGGTTGGTCAGGATCCATCTTCTTCATATACAGTATGTTTTTCATCTATCTATAACTGCCGTCTGTCAGCAAACACAACATCTATGGCACGTCTGTCCGTCCTGGAAGAGGGATCTCTCCCCTGTTGGTCTATAGAGGGTCTTATAAATTGTCTAGACAGTAAAGTCCTTCAAATCTGTGATTTGGACTATATAAATAAAATGGACTTTACTCAATAATGTAGCTACTGCTGACAACTTTATACTTTATGATTTGTATGCAAACTCTCAACCTGAAACTCCGAAAGCAAAGTTACACAAACATAACAGAGTAAAAGCAGTTACAGTACTTCCCACCACTGACTAACAGCGAGTGTTGCTAAGAATCAGTGTTTTTATTTACAAATGATCGCGGTCGAGAATGCACTCAGAAATTTTACTTAGGTCAAAGTACTAACATCACACTGTAAAATACTCTGTTACAAGTAAAATCCTTGCACTGAACATGTTACTTAAGTAAAAGTATGAGAATATACTACTTTTGATACTGTATACTACTGATATACAGTATCAAAAGTAAATACAACGCAGAAAAATGACCCCTATTGGTGTTTATAGTCTATCTAATGATATATTACATATGAACTGGTGACTTGTACCCAGCCTCTTGCACAATGCCAACTGGGATAGGCTCCCTGCAACCCTGTGGCTACAGAAAATGGATGGATGTAGTATTATAATATAGTATAGCAATAGATTATTATTACAGCTTAATGTTTAGGGAGCATTTTTAACTATTTTGACATTTATTGTTTGGTTTGTAAAACATGAGACAGTGATAGTATTCCCCCTCTGAAATGTAGAAAAGTAGTAAGTGTCATGATTTGGAAATACTCAAGTATAGTACAGTACTTGAGTAAATGTTACAGTAGTTATGTACACGCATACATGGAAAGACCGAGGGTGGAATCACTCCTCATATATCTAAATAATCACCAATCATCCTGCCGTCTACTTCTTTATCCCAGTGGCTTTAACAAGCTGAAGTTTGGAGCACCTCCGAGTAAAAATGCTCTTGTTACTCTGTCAGCGCATCCTCTAATAAATAAACATACACGTACTGCACTTAAGGGTGTGAAGAATTCGCTGTTATTTTCTACAATCATCTCCAGGCTGATCCCCTTTACATTCCACACATCCACATAGATGACTTTAACTAAGTTCTTGTCACAGCACTATTAATCATCGCCAACTAATGGGATCTACTGTCATTTCACCTTGCAGAGCAGAACAGAAACTGTCTAATCTCATGCAGCCTCAGGAATATCTACACCAAAAGCCTAAAGCTGCCTTTTCCCCCGCTGTATTTTCTATTAAGTTAATCCTTTCTGACACCTCTGTGCTTAACCTCTTTTCCTCATTAGGCTCTCTCCTGCCAGTTCCTGCTTCTTAAATACTTACCTTCCTGGAAAGAGAGAGCGTTAAAACCTCCTTTGCTTTGCAGTGATTCATTCAATACAGTTTTCTCTTTTGTTTCTCTCATTCTGCAGCTCACCTCTGTGATTGAATATATATATATATATACGTTAAAAGCATTTTACTGTTGTAGATGGTTGCAATGAGTTTTAAATGCATTATCAAGGATTCAAAGTCAGTTATTTGTCATTTTACAACACAGGTCGCCTTTCATGCTGCACACACCTAGAACATGCTTCGAAGGGTCATGAGATGATAGATGTGAGAGGAAAGTAAAAAGTAAAAACAAATGTTCTGCTACACAAATGTATATTCTCTTTGCTAATCATTTCCTTTTTTGAGTGAAATATTGGACGATTTAATCTCTTTGGGTCCTGAACAATTATTTAAATGAGACTATGGGAGAAGTTTTTTTTTTTTTTTTGATGGAACTGCTGACAATTCAGACAGATCTGAAACGTGACAGGGAGCCCAAAGAAAGCTGTGGTTTAATCTATTAAAATAATAATAAAAAATGTTCTTTCTATGTAAAACTTGAATCTGATAACTGTAACGTGTAAAGTTTTTCCCTTTTTCTGAAATGTAGATAACTACAGCAGCATAAAATTGAAATATTCGACAGTTCAAGTATCTCAAAATTGTGTTTAATACAGTAGTTGAGTTTTTCTGCTCAGTATAAAACCATCATATTGACACAGTTAAACACAATCATATTTGGGAACTGTGTCCACCGAGGTACCTTGTTTGGTAAAGAAGTTAAGACCATAACTCATTCATTCAAAAATCCATGCACTTCTCTAAACTTCACCTGCTAACAACTACCAAACGTTTTATAATACCAAAGAAGCAAATCACTATTTTTTCTTTAGATATATTTTATTAAAAAAGGAAACCCAACAAGAACTTTTTTTACATAATGATCAAGGATTTTTATTATCTTAGTCTCTTTCATCAGTTTCATATCATTACAGAAAATGTTATAGTACAGCGTTGTTGAATGTCTCCTCATTGCTTAATAATTTCCTTAGGAGTGCTGGTCACATATATCTGTACAATATGGTTCTTATTTTTTCTGTACATTTTTTGTGAAGTTGGTTAAAAAGGCTGTCAGCACTTAAAGAAGCTGTTTCTTTTCTTTTCTTTTTTTGTTTTTTTTTTCTTAAATAGTTGATCAAATAAAAGATTATTTTTCCCAGGTTCAGCTCGCCCCTGGGGGGGGTTCGGGGCAGAGTTTACACCCGGTCACCGTGAATATAAGGAAGCTTCAGGGTCTGGGCAGACTGGGGTGTGCCCCCCCACCTCCCCATCCCAACATCACCTCTTCCCTGCCCAGGCATTTGGCACTGCGCACATAAACAAGACTCACAAGATAAACAACAAGCAAAGCTCTTTGTGAAGCCATTATGATGCATACTAATGAGAGAAAAACAGAAGTGTCACCTTGATGGGCGCTCAAAAGAGGAAGCGGTCTTGATGTGCCCCCTCTTCCTCTTAACTGAGCACCATGGGAAATCTGGAGTCTTCCTCAATGTTTTCTTCATTTTCAAAAAACAGATTTTTTTTTTTTTTCCACTAAAGATGAGAAAATAATAATTTTCTTTTTTTGTCCTGGCAGGCACCTACAGCTGTCTATTAAAATGCTACTGCTATAGATAAGGTCTAGCATTGAACACACAAAGCAATTGCAATGAAAGGAACGAAGTTGCCTTAATATAATAATGATAATAATAAGAATAATGATAATAATAATAAGAATAATCATAATAATATATTACAGAATAAATCTCTTTTTATAATTAGATTTTTTCATTAAAAGTTATATTTTCTTTGTTTGAAATACTATAATCTTTTTAAATTAATTTTTTCATATGTATCTAGGTTGTGATCAAGATGTTGACTATACCTCAACGTTATCCAAATCAATAAAAACTAGCTGTGCCGTTGCATATTACAGAATAGTCAATGATATGTGGACATGCACCGTGAACCACCCATTCCAACCCTCGCTATATGACGCCGACGCTCCATCCCTCCGTGGTGACATCATAGCCGGCCGATGACCATGACGTCAACCACCTCGCCCTTGTGCAGCTCCACGTATTGCTCTGTTTTCGGAGGTAGCATCAGGAGCCCGTTGGCACTGCGCATGCTCATCAGCCTGCTGCTCACCTGGTTCCCTGCGGCGAAAGAAGAAGGAAGACAGAGGAGGGGTTAGAAAAGACTTCATAAATCAGAATCTAACCCATGAGGGGAAAACTTCTTCATCTTAATGAAACTTAACATGATTAAAACGGCCACAAATCCTATTAAGTTTTGCAGTTTGACCTATTAGTTATCTTATTTTTCATTGTCAAACTCGCTTATATTAAAAGACCATAGAGACCAAGTGCTTTAATCAGTGTCGGATGGCAACCTAAGGTGGTAATGTTTACTTCCACTGAGTCTATATAGAGTAACAAGTGTAATCAATCTACTTTATTATTTCTGCCCTGATGAAGATCCCTTGAGGCTGCAACTGCCATTAGGCCCCAAGTTTTAACTTTTCTCTGCGCCTAAAGAAGGGTTTTTTTTGGCTGATATAAACTTTACAATACGCCACATATCTGCATGGAGATAAAATTTATTAATCCCTTATTCTTTGCTTGATAACAAGCGACAAATTAACAAATCATGCCACCCCGCCGGTGACGATTTAAAGCCTATAATTTGGTACCTGTGCTCTGTGCCCACGGCAGAGGCTCCTGGTGATGCCATGTCAGAATGCAGCGATGGTATTCAGGGCGAGGGTCCAATTTCACATCACAAGACAACTAGGAAAAAAACATACAATGTGAAATTATAATGATATACGTAAATAAGGATATTTGGCTGCGGCTCTTTAAGGTAGTTTCACATTTGCAGTGTAATTTCCTGGCACTCATTTGAATGTGAACCCCACTATTCTGGCACCTACGGAAATTTAAGCAACGATAGGTTTCTTAGTCCACTGCAGGCTGTCACAAACTTTTATTGGACTTGGATGGAGCATGCAAACCTTCTTATTTAAGTTTGTTTCGCACTAAAGTTGTTCTTTATACCACTAGTTTCAAAGTTTTGGCCTCTCTGGACTTTTCTTTACTTCTTCTTGAATCTTGGAGGTAGGTGAAGTTGCACCAGAAATCCCTACACAGCTTTGGAGTCACAGTAACATTTCATGTTTGTTTAGTGCGTGTCCTCAAGGATTGATTCTCAGCCCAAAAATTAGAGAAGTCTTGGATATCAAACTTTCCTTGCAGCACATGAATGAGGCACAACAGTCATCTTCTTATGGCAAAAATCCCAGATCTGGAACATCACCAAAACATAATTAACTTGACTAAAAGGCTATGTGCTCACCCAAATTCTGCCAAACAACATTTTCCACATTTCGAAACATTAGATATTTTCTGATAGGCGACAAGGCAAACAGAAAGCAGTGGAAACTCTTCCAACTTTATTGGCAAAGGTAAAAAAAAATGTTTGACCTGCGTCTGATGCCATCTGCTGAGGAAAATGATCTGGCTACATCTGCACTTTTTAGACCATCAGTCCCACCACTAAGTGGCAGTAATGCATTCAAGTTGATTTCTAATTGCTTTATAACCGCAAACGATGTAGCAAAGCTCTCTGGATAGCACCCACGATGGCAGGGGACCAGACCTCTTACTTGATGATGCCTAGTTGGGGACACAAGCTGCTACTGTTCAGTGTTTATGATATTATTATGTATTTTCCTTGCTTTTACGATTATGAATATTCATGACCAGTGAGCAGGCCTTCGGGTCAGTGTGGGCCGTGATTGGTTCCTCTGCCAAGTCAAAGCAAAAACATGGTGGTCATAAATATGTATCAAGCGGATGATGAAAATAGTTTTAAATTATGAGTTAAGATGCAATGGACTGCAACGGTACACCCTGGAACTTTAGTACACATACATGTATTTTATATTTCCTCTCTGTTATGAATAAAACAATCACGGAATTATTAAGCCTCAGTGGATACCTTGTGTCTGGTCAATAAACAGGAAAAAAAAAAAAACCCTTTCTGTGTTCACCAGCGCCTCAACAGATGATGAACTTTGTCAGGGAGTCAGGCTGCCCTGGTTGCCCTGTGCATCCTACCCTCGCTTTAATGATGGTAGGCCTAGGGTCCAAAATGCCCTGCATCTTCCTCAAGGCAGGGATGACAAAAAGATTACAGGTGACAACAGCGGACACGGGGTTTCCTAGGACAAACGGACGGACAGGAGAGAGAGAGGACAGCGAGAGGAGAGAAATATATGAGTAACATCTCTTCAGAGGCAGCGGCGTGAATCACTCTTTCTCTCAACTTCACACACTACCTGGGAGGGCAAAGATAAGTTTGCGAGCACCGTCCATGTCCAAGGTGGCAAATGTTGTTGGGAGACTGAAAAACAAACAAACATATGACGGTTTTGATTCCAGCGTCCACATCACTTCATGGAACACATTTTTCTTTCCAACTTTATAAAGAAGAGAATAAAGTCGATTAATCTTCTCACCCTGGTTTCATAAATACACGACCGAAATGGATCTGAGCATGAAGATCAATATCCAGCACCTGCTTAAGGTAGTCCTGAGAAAGAGTCACAGAAAAGTAATGTTTTAAATCATTATTTGTATTAATATCTATTTATTTACAGGTATAAATTAGGTTCTTTTTTCATAATTTACTCCAAAATAAAGGCTGTCACTCCCCCTTCCACCACAAGGTGTCAGTGAAACACAATGATACGTTAATTGGATGCCATCATACCTTCTCTCCCATGGACACTCCTCCTGAGGTGATGATGACATCAGCACGGCTGATGCCTTCATTCAGAGCGTTGAGAAGGTCATCGGGGCTGTGTGTGACACAAACACAACACACACACGCATGTTAACCACAAACTCACAGGATGTGAATTAATGGAGAGGTAAAGTAGAGTTAGATTATATTGGAAGGGGTAACAAGTTCTCAGAGCATGAACATGAAGGCGTACTTGTCTCCCACGATGCCCAGATTGATAGTAGGGTAACCGTGCTCCTGGATAGTAGCCAGCAGGGTGGAGCGATTGCTGTCCCTGATCTTCCCAGGATGGAGGTCGTCTTCTGGGTTCAGCAGCTTCCACGACAGATGTGGGGAAATGAAACATTAGAAATACTCTTTATACATTCTATGGCCTGGCTTACATTATTCATAAAATGCTCTGAGCATCGCAAGAAGCCATGTTGGTAATTATTCAGCTGGAAGACAAGGGGTTAAGACACATGCCATCATACCATAATATTTAGTAACAAATGGGTTGATTTTGAAAGATTTCCAGAAAAAATACAATATTTTAGTGATTGTTTCCAAGTAACGTCATCCATTTGGTGTTTCTATTGGCTTTAAATGATTATTTGATTGTACGATTAAAATTTTTACTTAAACTCAACATCTTTGGATTTTTACGATGTTTGCTGAAGCAATGTGAGGATGTCAGCTTGCCCCCTGGGAGCTTGTGACGGGATGTATGCCGTCTATTTTCATTCATACATCCTGATCTACTTACTTTCTACAAGACAACGAGAGAAATCTGAACTGTTTCCTTGATGAGGAGATCTCAGAATGAGGAAACATCAACAAACACCGCTAGATAGACAACTATTAATGGAAGGCAAC
This sequence comes from Larimichthys crocea, assembly GCF_000972845.2. Taxonomy (NCBI): domain Eukaryota; kingdom Metazoa; phylum Chordata; class Actinopteri; family Sciaenidae; genus Larimichthys; species Larimichthys crocea. The sequence continues at coordinate 4,475,007 of NC_040021.1, forward strand.
ACCAAAAATGAACTTGAATCTAATTTAGCAGGTTCATAGTGGGTTTGTGGGCAGACATACTGTATATTTCAGTTATAAACACCAGACCAAACACATATATTTTAGTTCTCAGCGTTAAAAATGAGAAGACAGAGAAACATATCCAATCATCTATCTCATCAGACTTGACCAAAGGAGGTGAGATGAGAACAAAAAACCCTAGAAGTAATTCATGTCTGATTTATACAATTTAGACATGTCTTGCACAGCGCCAAGAACAAGGTGTTGGAGTATGCATGAAGGTTACACACCCCCATGAAATTTAAACTGCACATCCGTCACACAGAGAATGGACAAATATGATCCATGCGTTAAAAAGAAACCCAGCTGGTCAGAAATAAACACATTCATCGCAACTGAAAGCACACATGAGACGGCTGAATGCGCACTCAGCTCTAAACGTTGTTCTGGTGTCCGCAGTCAAAGCAAACAATGTTGATTGTGCATAAATATGAACGAGGTACGCTGTCAGAAAAAAAGACGGCACGCTGTTGTTACCTTCAACAGCAAGACGTACAAGTTTTAAAACAATTTTTTTTAGCAGCTTACCTCATTTCCTGTTGACATGACAGCAACCACGGGGAATTTCTGGACCTCTACCTCTGTGACTCCCACAGTGGCCAGGAGACCGATCTCAGATGGGCCCATGTGGGTGCCCTTTGCAAGCACACACTCCCCGCGCTTAATGTCATGACCGATAGGCCTACGGTAGAACAGCAGAGAGGGTGAAAAGACAGAGAGACAGAGTGGGTGGAATGCTGAAAAATGCAGAAAAATGCACCGTGCAATTAACATTTGTACAAAGCGTTCTGTATGCTGTGTAATCTAAGGTGCAAGGTTACAAGACCCCAAAATGTAGCACAAATAAACACTCTGGTAGAGACGTTTAGGCTATTATAAGTATTTGTTTTCTCTTCTCCCATAGACAGTAAATAAAATACCAAGTATGATCATAAAATAAAAAGACCATGCTCTGTTTGATACTGCTCACCCTGAGATGTTTAGAGAGGTTGGCTAACAAACAATAAGGTGAGTGGGTGATTGACATTTTCTACAAGATCGACAGTATTCGAGGAATTAAACGATAATACACACTGACCTGATGTCCTGCCCCGGACGAGCCTGTACTAGGATTCGTACTTCAAGCTCCTCTGTGCCCTGAAAGACAAACCAGCTGATCAGATCCATCAAAGTGAACAGATACAGGTTTTTCTTTGACAATACTGGACCAGAAGTCTGTTTGACTCTGAGTCTAAACTTACTCTCAGTGACATTTAAAACAACCACAATCCAGTTCCAGTTGCTATGGTGTTAGTAAAGACTTTATGCACAGTAGTACCTGTATAAATGTAAGTCAGTAAGTTACTGATCCCCTTTACAGGATCTATTCCAGCTGAGGGGAGTCGGGCACAACTCTAACTGTGCTCACTGGGTAAAAGTCAGACTTACGTCTTCAGACTCGCGCAGCAGCTCGGTGTCTTCCACCTGAACTACAGCGTCGGCTCCGCATGGTATAGGGGCACCCGTCGTCACCCTCATCACTTGGCCAGGCATCACTGTGTGGGTGGGCTGCACAGAGACACAGATGGCAAAGACACATAAAATTGAAACTAAATTACAAAGAAGTCGGACAAAACACTCACACGCTGGTGACAGTTTTGAACTAAAACACAATAAAAGTGCACGTAAAGAAACTTGTAGACCTTGTAAAGGATATAAAGGCATACATAGAGCTCATCTTTGCATGTGTGCTGATTTTGTTCAAGATGAGAGGTCGATGTAGTCAATAAATCTCTGCAGCCTACTCTTGTCTCAGAGGTCTAATCTGTTTTATAGTTTGGCAGCACTTTGACTTTCGGGCCCTTTCTAGAGAGGGGGAAGGGCTTTTCATCACCTGCTAAGGGAGCACACTAGTGTGCAATTACAGCTAGTCAAGGCGTGAGGTGAAGGACAAAAGTGAAGTACTTTATTTTCATATACAGGTTGTGTGTGTGTGTGTGTGAGCGAGAGAGAGAGAAAGCATGTGTGTCTAAGTGTCAATGTGGGCGCGGACCTGCTCTCCAGCTTGGGACTCTCCGATGATGAAGCGGTCGCCTGGGCCGTCAGCCGCTAAAATAAAAAGAAAGATTTAATAGCATTGCACATGTGTGCAGCTGAAAACGTGTGTGTGTGTGTGTGTGTGTGTGTGTGTGTGTGGGAGTGTGTCATTTAGTTGAGTCATTTTATTTCAGTGGGCTACAGAATGAACAAACAGGAAGAGCAGAGGGGGAGAGAGAGAAACATTGACATTTTCTGTTCTTTAAACAGACGCACACAGTATTTTTCTCAATCATACAGTCGAATCCTTGAACCACGTTGGCCACGAGGTGCACGGAGATCATCCCTCTCAGTGCAGCTACAGCTGACTTGAGACTTATTGTTCGGCTCTTTTACAATCCAAACACACAGGACTGAGGAAGAAGCTCATCACAATACGTGCAAAAACACAATTCAAACTTTAAGATAACTTTTGACATTGCGAAATGTCCTTGGTGAAAAAACAAGTAAAGGATTCCATTCTTGTTCTAGTTTTTAAATTAACACCAAGATATGTGACTTTTTTTTCCAGATGCAGCCAGCACTGAAGCAGTCCCTGACCTCACGTAACATCTACTGCATGCATGCTTTTTAACTCCTTTTTAACTCCTTCCTATCCAAACTGCAGCATGCTCAGCGCACCTTTCCTCCTGATACTTCCTAACCCTCCTGTGACAGCAAAAAGGTGGATGTTGCAGGTGGTAAAAGAGAAAGCAATAGGTTATTCTGCTCATGATTCCACACCCACAGTCTAAGCACTAAAATCCTCTTAAATCTGCACATGTATACCCAGGACAGGTGCCAGGCCCTCAGGACAGGTGCACAAGACCCAGAGAGACCTGTGGTGTTTCTGCTCCTCCTACTCCATCAGCAAGAACCAACAGCAGATGTTACATGCAAAGGGTTTGGAGCTGCCTTGAGCCAACAAGCTGCCACACTGCTCTGCAGGTTAAAAGCCCCCCCACCCATGCTTTCCAGGATGCCCAGCTGCTGATCTCTCCACCAAAACAAGCCGACCAAGTTTTCCTGGATCTCACATTGAAAACCGCTCTAATGAGTTAGTGCAGCCTTATGAATGAAACTCCCTGAGACCCATTTCTCTGAACAAAACCACATATATCTTGCCACCTGTCTCCATCCAGACAGCCCCCCTCCATGTTCCACAATTCAGAGACTTAGTTCACCCTGGTAGAAGAAGCTTTTACGTAGTTCCTGAGGCAGTTCTCTACTGCCCCAGTGTCCCGTTCATCTCTAACTAGGACAGTCAGGTCATTTGAACAGGAGGAAAGACATACTGGCCTGGTTAGTTCTGTAACTTCAAAACAAGTGAATCAGTGAATGGAAAGACAATCTCATGGAAAGTGGATGTTGCAGAAACACTCTCTGGCTCTGGAGAAAAGCAATAGGTTATTTTATTTCCTTTCGCACCGACAGTCTGGGCACCAAAATCTGGTAAAGAGGAGAGATGGTAAACTTGGATTGCACCAGCGATTTGTAAATCCACCACAAAGTTCTACGCACCTGTAACTAGTTTCAAACTGGTAAGTTGGGTTGCACGATTGGATTTTATGGAACATCTTAACTGGTAAACTAACTGACTTTAACGTAGATCTGCAGCGTCATCTAATAAAAAAATGTGTCGTAACAGAGTTTCCAAAAATGTTTTAGGAGACCAAACAACAAGATATAGTGTGTGTAGGATTTAGTGGTGAGGTTGCATGCAGATTACAACCGACTGAATACCCCACACCTCATCCTTCCCTTACAAGTGTGCAAGAGAAGCTACTGTGGCTGCAAAACTGACAATGGCAGACTCTGTGGAAGAGGCTCCATCTATCAATATATAAAAAACAACAGTTCTCATTGTCAGGTGATTTTAGACTAATAAAAACGTAATTATGAATATGATGTTTAACCACAAATCTGTAAATCTAGGTGTGATACCATATTATCATATCATACCATCACCTCTTAAACAGTCCATACAGCAGGCTGACATTAACTCTGTTAGTTATGCAACCCGTTGGCTCCTGGTAACATCTAATCTCGACATTAGACCTAGTTTGTGCTGGGGAACCATTGACATATAGCCTATAGGGTCTAACCTGTTTTAATTTAGTGAAGTGTAAATCTCCACTTAGGGCTAAATTTGAACTCACGAACAGCTGGTGCAACCCACCTGCAGAGCTTCCACTGTGCTCCATAACTGTTCCTCAAGATAAAAACTCAATTAGAGGACTTAAAAAAACAAACATTAAACATCGTCTTTTCTATTTTTAGTTTAAGGGAACAATCATTGTACCATATGAGCAGAACATGGGCTTTAACTACTATGAACATTTGTGCCACCTGTACTTTTTTTTTTTTTTACAGATGCAGGTTTATTTGTGGCCCAGGGCCTAATTTAACATTTTTAGTGTTTCACATGTTTTAACATCTATGCTTTGCATCATACCGACTGACTAAAGCCAAAAAAAAAAGTGGAATTCAACTGATCTGAGTCGGGCAGGACAGGAACATATTTCAAATCACCTGCCATAATAGTCGGTACTTACCTCTCACAGCATAACCATCCTTGACAGAAGCAGGGAAGGGTGGCAGGTTGTCTTTGGCATAAACGTCCTGAGCCAGGACTCGACCCATCCCATCTGTGGGAGAAAAAAAAGGAGAAGAACACGGGTATGAGGAGAGGAGGAGAAACTGGGCGAAGGGTGGCGGAGGGAGAGAGTGACAGCTGGAGAGAGAAAGAGAGACAGAGGCAGAGAGGGTGAGGAAGACAGCGCGTCTGATTCAGATGAAGATACAGAGAGGCACATGTGCCGGAGGTGTGTATGTGTGTGTGTGTGTGTGTGTGTGTGTTTTAAAGGGAGACATAGTGTGACACCTCGCATCAGGATCTCTTTGCATGACTCACCACCTGACCAGCACACACACACACACTCTCTCTCTTTTTCTATTTCAGCTTCACTGATTCACATATAACAAGTGGAGGCTTGCAAGTGTCCCCATCCAGATTTTCTTAACCACTTCCACCGAGCCAGACAACTTAAAAAACACTCAAGAAACATCCGTGTAGGAAGAACAGAGACTCTGCACGGAGACAATAGCTCAGAGAGAGAGAGAGAGAGAGAGAGAGTGAGGAAGGGAAAGAAAGACAGAAAAAGACAGAGGGAGAGTGGGTGGAGGAGAAAAATCCTGGCACTAAAATACCTTAAGCTGCTGTGTGGCTATATATAGCATTTGTCAGAGCCTTTGTGCTATGATTATATGTGGGTGTTAATATGAAGATCTAAGCTTTGATATCAATGACTTGAAGGGAAACAACATGCATGAACACATACAGACACCCACACACATGCATACGACATATCGAAGACAGTCGTAACGAGCTGCTGTAAATAGTGCATCTCATTAGAGAGAAGAAAGAAAACACACACACACCATATATATATAATATATATATATATATATATATATAATATATATATAGATATGATAGATAGATAGGATAGATAGATAGATGATAGTAGATAGATGATAGATGATAGATAGATAGATCGATAGGATAGATAGATAGATAGATAGATATAGAAATATTCTGCTATATTTTTCACAACCGCTACTCCAATTTAAACAGTTAAAACTGTGTGTTGAAGCCGAGTTGTGAATAAAAATAGCACAGAGGTGATGTCTTGTTGCAGAAGTGTTTTGATCCGATGCTTTGAAAAAACATCACTTAAAGGTGGCCCGGGTTTTAAAATGGTTACATAATGGTCATTAAATCAAGAGACATTGTGACATCACTTGTCTAATTAATACACAGCCTGATGTTTGCATATTTTCGCATACAGATAGATGGGAATTAAATACTGTGTAGATTTCTTTCTAAATACATTAAATAGTTGCTGAAAACGTGTGAAAAGACTTTGAACGATATGTTACTGAAATGTGGAGTTAGAGGTTCAAACAGTTTTTCAACAGTTTTGAGTCCAGGATTTTGTGGGCGGTCCTTAAAGGGTGGCTCGATGACACGCTGAGGCCACCCTGAGCATACCCCTGCACCCCAGAGTAACTCTGAGTAACTCCACAGTTATTAATACAAAAGCACAGCCCTATGATACAGTAGCCCTTCACACACATGCAGACCTCTCTAAATCCAGCAGGGGAGCTGCTCCAGCTGTTGTCTCTCTAAATATTTCATCCCCCCCATATCCCATCTTCCTCCTCCTCCTTATCCCGCTGTCCTCCTGCAATTCACTCCCTTCTCCAAGAACATGAAACATCACTTTATATCCGTGAAAAGAAACGTTCCTTCTTCCAACATTGATCTAGAAGTGCGCCGCAGGCTTTCATTGCCCCCAATCCTTGCTAACCCGTCTTCAGAGATGAATTAAAGAGTGTGTGTTTTTCCCCTCGGGCCCTCAGCCTCGCTGTGTGTTACCCTCACTCTGCCAGAAGGCTCACTAGACCGACAGGTGCTAAGCTAAACTTCTCTGCGTATGTCTGTTTAGACATGAATATGTCAGGGTGAGTTTTTTATTTCGCTTTTTAAACTTTTTTTTCTTTTTACATTAACAGTGATTCTCGGCCACCCGGGGGCAGCAGAAACAAGCTGTAAACACAACACAGACACATCATCGCCTTTAAAAAGGACCAGTTTGTAGAAATCCTACATCTCAACCAGTCCCTATCTAGAGCCAGTCTAGGCGGTTCAACATGGCGAACCTCTTGGTAGAGGACCAACGGCATCTGTAGATATAAAGGTCTCATTCTAAGTTAACAAAAACACAGTGATTCTTACCTTCAGGTGATTATACACTGAATGAAAACTTAGCTATTCATATTATACTAAATTTCTGCCATATTCTGTAAATAAATCCACCAAAATCTGACATACTGGAGCTTTAATTAGAACAAATACAACATGACTACATTTATAACAGATTCATGTCTGTGCAGTTGTTGTTAACCGTACATGAGCAACACAACGTAATTCCAACACAGAAGCTTTGACTGAGATTTGACCCTAAATGTAGTTGTTATACTCTTATTTTGGCGGGACTAATGCAACCAGACGAGACCACCGTTAGGGAAACTAAAGCTCGGCTACTACATGACCAAATCACTCATAGTAATACAGGACTCTACTAATTACCTCTCACCTGTGATTGGCTTTTTTAGCTTCAATAACAGGATAATTAGTCCTTTTATGAGGAGCGTTTTGTATTGGTGTTTCTGGCCACCTGGTGAGACCGATATTCCCTATTCTCTCTCCTGAAGGAAATATCTGAATCCTCAGCTGCTCAGTAATCCCGTCTCTTCACCGGTAGCTGATAACTTTGTCCATCTGCAAACCTTTTGGTGCTGGGCAGGTAGTGCACAGCCGGTATTTGGAGCCTTTTCAATGGAAAATAGCTTCCTGCTGTGTCTGAATATGACACAGAAGTTGCGGGCCATAAAACCAAAATGAGATGAAAGATCATTAGAGCTGAGAGAAACTGCAGAGTCAGGTGATAATTCTCCGTGGGTTAGTCAATAAAGTGTCATTTTAATTAAGTCATTTAATCCTATATTATACATATAATTCACAATATTAATTAAAGCTGCTTTAATTTGAAAAACGAGCAGCACTCTTGGAAATACATCAGTGACAATAATGCAGTATATTTATCTTTCTGTCAGTGTGGGCCGTTATTAATCCCGCTGAACTGTCAGAGTAAGTTGAAATGACATACACAGGCACCATCTACAGTATCCTGTGCAGCATTGTCTCAAAAACAGCAGTGATTCTATCGTTAAGGACTAAATCACTTTGCGTGAAAGCTGAAGGAGAATCCAAAGAAATCATGAGCAGAACTCCCACTCAGCTCGGGTAAATGTTTCTCAACACAAAAGCAGAATGAAGAAAAGTAAATGATGTCAGTAAATGATCATGAACGGTAAATGCAAACGACACAAAGGTCGTATGGAAAGGTTTGTTTGTTACGTGTGTGGCACGCAGACAGAGAGTGCTGATTCAGTGAAGTGTCCAGTCGTGGACCGGGATGCTGTCATGTGATCTGAAAGGTATGACTCCTCAACGTCCCGGCATGCTTGGCGGCTGATGTCAGCACGCATAACAAGCAAAGTTAAAGCCAGGAGACATGAACGAGTACGAGTGAAAAAGGAACAACCCACCACGTGTTCTCCTTACCTCTGTAGTTGATGATCTCAGTACCCAGGACGGCGGTCATCTCCAGCACAGTGATGAAGGCTTTGTCCATGGAGGTGAGGGGGAAAGGGGACATGCGGTGCCTCCGGGCCACCTTGGTGATGTCCACTGCACTGTGACCTGGGAAGACACGTGACATTACATACGCTAAATTCAAGAAATAGTCGTTTAGGAAATCAAACCATATGACAAAACTGTCACTGCACAACAAACAGTTGACCCATGTTGGATTTTGAGGGCCAGTAGTTCATGTCTGATAACAATATATCATCAGATTTTCATTTTTTCAAAGACGTTTTTGATCAGGATTGCTTCCAAATGACCTCTTCCTTTTCTGTGCTTGTAATGTGAGTAAAAAGTAAAGTAAATATAGTGCACGAGGTAGAGAACAGGGAGTGATTTCAGACATAGATCAAGACCAAAGCTTTGAAATTTAAGCTTCACTCACCCTATTTTAGCATTTTAATTTAGACAGTTTGAACGTTTATCTCTGGAGACAAAAACAGTATTTTAAGAATTTTATTTTGGCCCAAAAAACAGAAAAAAATAAATAAATAAAATCAAACTGATCTGAGCTCACTGGGTTTGCAGCTGCAGCAGTAAAGGTCAACTTCCAAAAATCTGCAAAAACGCATGTAATCTAATGTGTTTCCACATCACTGTCACCAAGATAACTGGATTAACATGATTTATTTATGCAGTGCGTGTACATATATATGCATACATGTGCATATTCCTGTTTGTTTGCAGATGTTGTGGAACCCAGCTGAACGATAGCAGGCATGTTGATCTAATAACACCTCTCTAATAATTCCAAAGGTAAAAGGAACAAAGAAAGGTATAACTAATATGTAATCTGCTCTCACTCTCTCTCCCTCTCTTTTCCTTCTCTCTTCTTCATCTGTCTCTCGCTCTGCCTCTCTGCCTCACAGCAAAGAATAGGCGCTGCGCTTTAATTTCCCTTGACCCAATTTCTCTCCTTTAAACATACACTTATACGCTTCCACGGCATATTCTGATGCTTAACATGAGGCTTAACAACCTCTGGCAAAAACATCACATATACACACACACACACACAGAAGTCCAACGCAGCAGCCACACACAGACAAACACACAGAACATGCTCGTATTGTCACATCAACATGCGCATTTAAAATCTATTTATGTGTGTTTCAAGAGAGAGAGAGAGCACTTGGTGACATACGGATATGACGCACTGTAAGAAAAAAAAAAAGAGAGATGGTGCTCTTGAATCGTAAACTTAGTACTCACTTGATCTTAGGATATTTTCTTTGCTGCTGCATCGTGACTGCACCTAAAGATGGAGAGAGCGATTGGGGAGAGAAAGACGAAGGGCAGGAGGAAAGAGAGAGGGAGAGAGAGAGAGAGAGAGCAGAGGTAGTGGTAATTTGAGATAAACCGGGCTGCTCTTTTGACATGCTTGAGATGAGAAGCTGTTTATACGACAGTCAGAAGCATTGGCAGAGAGCTGTGTCACACTACAACTGTGCACTTTGTCCTGCTGTCGGGAGATGGCTGCATCTCCTGCATTGTCATTAACATCACTTGACTGTACACTACATCATCATATCACAGGTGATATTCACACTGATAAATGCACTGACATGTCACAGATCGGATTAGAGCACTAAAAGAGGAAATATATATATATATATATATATATACGGACAAAGGCAACAACATACAGAGTGACAATATTGTATCACAAGGTCATAACAAGATGTATTAACTGTGCTACGGTGTAACATCAAATGTAGTGGAGATGTAGTGTCGAGTTATAGATATAGAGTGGCTGTTCAGATGTGGTGCAAGATGGTGAAGTAAGATTTCTCTCTCGCGCTTCACTGTTTGTAATCTGTGGCGAGGTGGGGAGGAGAGCAGAATGGGCTGAGCTTCCCAAAGCCACCTGAAGACCGCTGACAGCTGACGGAGAGCAAACTAAATTTAAAACTGGTGCCGAAATTATTGATCTTTTTCCAATGCATGTTGGAGACAGTTAGTGACTTCCATCTTAAAATAAAAAAGACCACGTTTCCCATCAAACCCTGTTTCCTCCTGTCACATACGTATTGATAATGAAAACTGAACACTCTATTAACTGCCATGCAGCAGCCTTTTGTAATTACAAGAAATCAATGCAATGCGATCAAATGGTGATTTTTGGAACGCCAACTTCAATTAAATCTAACAAAAGAACGATTTTTTTTATTTTTCTCCTTGTCAAAACGATGTCACCTGCTAGTTTTTTTTCCTGAGCTTTCGGCCTTTATCGTGCAGTCATCATCAGGGGATGGAGAAGGATCAATAGTAAGTGGACTATGAGCTGGAATTGTTTTGTGCAGATACTATTTCTTAGTCTCTCTGTTTTCCCATATTATCAAAATTACACTTTATAATCAAGCAGATTTAGGTATGTTTAATGGTACATCCTCAAAACCTGTGTTAAATTAGTACGCATAATGAAATTGAGACTAAGATGGAAGATCGGGCACCTCGTCCTGGTTGCTACCTGTAAAGCAGAATTCAGCAACATCGATTTCAAGAAGGGTATTTTTGGGAAACTAACAGCTCCGATGCATCGATGTTACAGATGCAACACGGCACTTTTTAAAAATAAAAAAAACTCCTTGTAAAGTAGACACCGTGTTTTTTTTTTGGGAAGCTCAGCCTCGGGGAACGACTAAATAAAGGGAAGGAGAATCGCAAGTTGAAATTTTTCAGGCTCCGAGATTGGCACAGGATAATAGTATCCCTTTGTACAACCGCACCGATATAGCTCTGGGTGCAGTGAAAGCAAATAAATCCAAGCCAGAATCAATTCGGATGCCAGAAATTCAGCGAAGTTATTGAAACTTAAGTGTCTGTTTGCTTTAAAAATCATCTTTTGTCCAATTGTAAGTTGCATTTTTGAGGAAATTCTTTAGCTCTCCATTTATCTCTCTGGCCTGTCTGTCTACCTTTACTCCGATGTGTTGACTGACTGATAGTTAATTGCCTGCTTGTCTGTCAGCTGTCCTTTCGTTGCAACTGCTGCGTCTCAATAACCTCTGTGACCTGCTGCTGTCACATAAGTTGGGTGTGGGCAGTGTGTGGTGTATGGAGAACCAAAACACCCATGGTGAAGGTGAAGGTCTCTCTACCCAAACCAGCCCACCCACCCACACCTTTCTCCCTCCTCCCCTCCCTCACCGCCATCATATCTGGGCTAACTGTGACACCACTGGGCACCAAACAGCCAAGAGGGTGAGAGGGTGGGAGAGATGGGAGGTGGGGCAAGGATGGGTGGGATGGTGGAGGAGGAGGAGGGATGGAGAGACAGAGAGATAGGAAAAAGACAGGTAGGGTGGAAGGATGGTGGATCAGCATGACGTGGTCCCGCAGCCCGGAAAGAAAAGAAACAAACAAAAACAGGAAGCACGGACTAGACAGACTTCACTAAACTACAGAGCCGAGACATAGCAGAAAAAAGAGGGAAAACAGGAAGAAAAGAACGAAAAAACAAGAAAGACCACTAGAGCGGCCTGATGGCATCTACTAAAACAGACATCCAGCACACCAGACACAGCTACTGAAAGCAGAGCATGTTAACCGGAAAAGACAAAGATAGACGGAGAGAGACAGACAGACAGATGGAGGAGGAAGAGAAAGAGAGAGAGAAATTGAACGACAAGTGACAGAAAAAAGTGTGCGTGGGAGACGGAGGAAAAAAAAGGAAGAATCCCACAGACCGGACAGAGAAAATTGTGAGACAGAGTGACGACAGACTGAGGACGAGAAAGAAGACCGGTGGGCGACAGACAGTCAGAGAGACAAACGAGAAGAAAGAAAAAAGAGTGAGAGCGAGAGCTAGAGAGAGAGATAGGCTGGGCAAGCGAGGAGGGGGAGGAAGGGAGGAGGGGAAAGGGGGGAGACACAGAGCGGGGCGTTTGTTTTTTGCGCGCTCCTCGGAGGAGGGTGAGGGAAAGGCAAAGGATGGGGAGGGGGGGGCGGGATAGTTACTCGAGAGCTGAAGGTCCTCCTGCGATCATCTTTAAGCCCCTCCAACCTACACTGGAGCTAGTGGAGATAAAGCATCGAATCACAGGCATCAGTGCATCTGTCCCAGCAACCACAACACTACAGACAGACAGACAAGACAAGACACACAAGACAAAACAAGACAAGACAAGACGGACAGACAGACACTACGACAAGCAACCCTAGCAGGGAGGGGAGGAGAGGAGGAGCAGCAGAGGAGAGAAGTTAGAAAGAAGGAAACGTAGCGGGCTCTCAGGGTGTAGGCGTAGTGCATCGTGTGGCAGCCATACTGGTCTTATAAGCTCCTGAGCAAGATGAGAAGAACGTTTTGAGTTACACCACGTAACTTTGTCTTCGCTAAGGTTCGTCTGTGTAACCGTTTTTGACTTAGAAGTAATAAAAAAGTGACATTTATTAAACAATAAAGCTGATGTTATTCATGAAACACCGACAACGGAATCAACCCTGACCCTTCATTACTATGAGCACACACAAACTGTGAATTAATCCCACGTACGCCGTCGTAACTGGGTTTGAAAAGCTAAATCACGCACACGTTTTAGAAAAGCTCGCTTTTAATTAAAATTAACGTTCATATTTTTGATACATAGAGTCTGGAAATGATGGACTTTGGGCCACAGACAGAGAATCAAGAGGCAAACAAAACAAAGCTTTACTTTTTAAAATTTGTCGACAGTAAGAAAAACACTGAATAATTGTGGCTTTATTTTTTACACCAAATATGATTAAGCTGCTGACGGAGCTTTGCCATTTATATTTTCTTTTAACATCATATTGAGCGACTGTTACTTTCAGCCTGCAGACGCTAATTCTACATTTAAGTTGGTAGTGCATGGGCTGTCATGTAGATAAACATATTACAGTTGAATTAAATGATGATTTGAGCACTACCTAACACATTTATTAGATGCACTGTAGCATCCAGTAGTTGTATAATAAAGGCAAAGTTGTTCGCTTGGCTAAAAATACCAAAAAATGAGCTGTTTGTTGAGTTTAACTTCTTTAGATTTGAGTAAATCCAGTTTATATTACAAGACCTAATCAAACCACCACATGTGCAGGAGCTACATGTGTGGTATTGATTTTAAAATCTGCTTTCTGTTCTTTTGCCTTAAATCCGACATATTTTTTCCGGTGGACCTCCACGATGGCGCCAGCTGCAGTTGCTACGAGATTTGTGCCACAACTGCACAGCCCCTCATATGTATATATATAAAGAGAGAGGAAGAAGAGGTGTGATGAAAAAAAAAGAAAAAAAGACAAAGGTGGGGGATTAAGGGAGCTAAAAACAGCTACAGCAAGACACAGATCAAACTTGCAGACATTGAAAAGCACATGTGAAAAACTAACGATCGACAGCTAGGACATTTTTCGTACAAGGTGTGCCTTTGAACTACAAAAGACATCTAAAATTATAAAAAAGAAGAAGAAGAAGAAGAAAAAGAAGAAAATAGCACGATTAACGCAGAACAATTACATCAGAATCTCGCTACCTAGTTAGTCTCTTTAAACACACAGACAAAAACCACAAGAATCACAAGTTTTTCTACTTCCTCCAGTTTCACATACGCCCTCATAGTCATGTATCGTTATAGTAATAGTCTGTCCTGCAGCTGGGGTTAATGCAGAAGATATTACAGTCACCGTTTAACTGAGAAACAGCTAAAAAAAACACCTTGATGCAGTGTGGAGTGATGACACTAAGACTGACACGGGTGGAAAACAAGAAGAAAAAAAAATAGCAGTAGAGAAAAGATCATACCATCAGAGAGCCATGGGGAGGGAAGAGGAGGGAAGAGGGGGGGCACTTTGCATATGGAGATGAACACAGTGGAAAAGATTTGGAGGGGAGGTGAGGGAGTGAATATGTGGAGGACGAGTGCAGAAGCAGTATGAGGTGTCGGACGTAAAGGAGAGGGAGGGAGGGAGGGAGGGGCAAAAAAAAAAAAGCAAAACACTCCCGCACTCATTTCTAATCTACCCTCGGCTGCAATCCAACCCTGTTACTGGTGACCGAGTGAGAGAAGAGAGTGAACTCACAGGAGAGATGCAAAATGTTAACACACACACCTCACACACACACACACACACACACACACACACACACACACACACACACACACCTCTCTCTCTCACACACACACACACACACAGTTTGGAAACTCCCTTAGTAAGCAAAAATAGATGAAAGAAAATAGAAATAAAGCGTTGACGTATCTGTATGTGTGTGTGTGGCATGTTGCTGTACGCTGGGAATGCACACACACACACACACACACACACACACACACACACACACACACACACACACACACACACACACACACACACAAACAGTGGCCTCCATGCCAGAAACACTATCACTCTAAACGCCAACCCCGCCGTCGCCACGGAAACAGCCTGACGACGGGTTGTCATGGAGATCTGCCAGGGAGATCAATGGGCTGGGGAAGCGGGCGGGCGGCGGTGGTGGTGGTGTTGTCTACGGACACAGAATAGTGAGCGTGGCCAGGTCAGCGAGGCACGTGGCTCAGGGGTCCACATGGAGGGGGGTGGGTGGCAAGGGAGGGGAGAAAAAAAAAATCGATGGAGCCAATAACCAGCCGGCTGAAGAAATGCCTCAGGAAATGATGGGATGCAACTGCGGCGGTGCTGAGCTCAGCACAAAAACAAAGGAGCTGTCAGACAAATTATGCAAAACGGAGGGAGGATTTATCCGTCCACCGTGAGGAGGTGAGGGCCGTGACAGGGCAAGGGAGGCTCGTTTCATCTCACCCCACCCCTGCGGGACAGGGCAAAGGAGGGGATGGAGCAGAGGACAAAACGCTGGAGTGATAGTGACAGAGTGGTAGAGGGCAGTACAAAGTGCTACTGTTGCAATCCAGAGACGAGTCCTCCTCCTCCTCCTCTGGGGAGGTAAGGCAAGAGCCTGAGGGGTGGAAAAGAAAGCGAGGGAAGAGAAGGAGTGTGTGTTTCAGTGAAGGCCTCTGCTCTCCACTGACTGCAGAGCACTCTTTGGGTTTCTCTTGGGCTTTCCTGATCGCTGCTGCACCGGGGGATCATCTGTTAACCAACGCTCAGGCTCAAATTCAGACCGGGTATACACACACACAGATACACTCGCACACTCTGCAAAAAACAAAACACTACAACATCACCAGCCACTGATACATAAACCACATCAAAAGACCAGATGGGTGATGAATGAGAGAGAATGAGTGCTGGTGGAGGTCTCGAGAGGAAGAGAAAGAAAGAGAGAGAGAGAGGCAATGAGGAGGAATGTTTCTGACTACTAAATGTGGTGATACACGGGGCAACTTCCAACTTAACTGCTGCTTTATTTTTTATTTTTTAAACTTCTGATCATGTTTAACTTTAGTTTTTTTTGTCCGCTATATTGCCGTGTGTATCACCATGCTACATCTGAATGATCTGTGCACTGCACACCTCCCTATGTAGAAACCTAAAGTGTGTGTATGCTTTGCAAAATCAACACTAAGACCCCATTTACACCTGATATTAACATGCAACCCGTAGCTGGACATATTTGCCTACGATCGGATCTCAATATGCAGTCGATATATGTAGTTTTCCTTTGGAAGGGCTCGTCTGTAGCTTTATACAACATATTTATAAGGAGTTTAACAATCTAAAAACCCTGATATCTCAACCTCACAGCTGACAGCACGATTTCTTTTCTAGCTGAGCCCTGACAGCCACCTCGAACCGTGAAAAGAACACTGAAAATACAGCACATCTTCAATCAGTTATTTAATGTGAAGTAATTAAATCTGTTCCAACGTTTTGCTAAAGACAAATCTTGTGTACATGATCATAGTGTTTCCTCCAAATGTTCTGGTATCTGTACCTCAGATATCCAGACACAGATCACATGTTAATATCAGGTGTAAATCGGGGTCTCTACACTGTCACTATCACCCTTTGTCTCCTCTCTATCTCCATCTACAGCTTAACATAAGCTACCTGTGTATTATCTTTGCTGTTTATGGAGTTTCAGCAAAGACAATAAACTAAAGTGAGATCAGGTTTGTTCTCCTGCCCACTGCGACCTTGTCTAACATGTCGACTGCCTCTCTTTCCTCAGCTGCCTCCCCTGCTTGCATACTCCTATGTGTGTTGTCCGTGTGTCACTTAATGTGGTGAGGTGCTCTGTGGGATGCCAGTGGCCTGCATGCCGGTAAAGATAAGAGGTTGGTAGAAGGTTAGCGGGTTTACCTGGTCCAAGGTAGAGTACCTTGACTTGAGCGTGATGACCTCATCCAGGTGAGCCCTGAATTCTCTCCGTGAGGCCTGGGGGAAGCCACAGGATAGTCACTCACCTTCATGCCACGCACACACTCACACAGCTGCAGGCAAACAGGCATGCACGCCCCACTCTGATCAACACATCATAAATCAGTTAGTGGTGCTTTTAATTTAAAAAAAAAAACACAGTTGCTCACACAATCTCCTTGTTTTTGCACACACACACACACATGCCAGAACTGAGCCAGTACTAACCTGACACACATTCTGCAATCAGCTCAAAGGAAATTTAAAAAATAAAAAAAATATGTGTGCAACACTGGAAAAACACTAACCACCAACAACAACACAACAAAACCAAAGATGGATGAAGAACAGAACCGGTTCGGTTCCAGTCGAGCACCGCGTTACTGTGGACGTCCCTCTATTAGTGTGGGAAGTTAAGTGTGAGTGCTTGACCCCCTGGCGGTACCCAAGGCCTCTGTCTGACACTGTGTGACCAGGCTGGGAGGGGGGAACATACAGATTACAAGTGATGGCTTCAGAGTAATCCAGTTACTGTGACCGTGATCGGATTACAGTTACTTTCAGGAAAAGAGACAATGCTTGGACTTTTTCTTGCCATCATGATTTAGATGTAGAATAAGATAAATAAATCTAAAAACATATGTAATGGAAATACTGCCTGATTGATACTGGATTTATTTTAGGCCAATATCGACATTTAAATTTTAAAAAATGGTATTTATTTCTTAACATGAACACAATAAAGTGTTCGCTAAAGATCTCCTATTACCAAAGGATTGTGACCAACATACAGTATGTGCTTGTGAGTGGTCAAATAAGTGAAAAACTTACATGTACAAACAGAAAATATACCAGTAAATGTTAAACAATGAAGTTAACTCAGGAAATCAAACAAATATTAATTAAAAAACATACACATACTCTAGAAAAATGCATCAAAGTTGAGAATATAAGGCTGCAAAAATATAAAAATGAAGTAATCATCATAAATTATGGCTGACATTCTTGCCAATATCGTTATATATGTGTGTGTGAAAAGATAAAATGGATACAAATATTGGCCGGTGGAAGTATTGATCAGACTCTAAAAGATATTACAAGTAATCAAAGTCTACATTAATACATGTAACCTGCTCACGCCGACAGGAGAGGTAATTGCATTACAATTACTTTTGGGAAAAGAGATTATTTCTTTTGTTTTTAAGTCAGCTTCCAAACTTTTTCCCCCCAGATTTCATTACTGTGCAATTACAGGTAATCAGCAGGCTCCAGTATCACATTGGACAAGTGTCAGCACTCTTCTACGCCCGTGCACTGAGTTCACGTCTTTATCACTTACAGATCAGAGTCATTGGGCCCTGACCAGAGTAACAAGCACCGGAGAGCTGCAAAAGCTTACGGCACATATTACCGGACCTTTTTGGGTCTTTTACAAGCTGCTGTGTGTGTGTGTGTTAAAGAAACTGAGGTGCATACAAACAGAGATGGAGAGAAACACACTTTTGTTGTGTGCAAGCAATATCACTTTCATTCAAATACATAATTCAGGCATCTTTCAACTTCAGTTCTGAGGTTGAAACGCATGTTGAGGAATATGCCGAGTGATGGAGGTTTGTTTATTTTGGAGGGTGTGTGTGTGTGTGTGTGTGAGTGTGGAAACAAGGCGAAGGGTTAGACACACCAGTGTACCAGAATGAGGGCGACAGGACATTTTTACTACAAGACAAAATGAGAGATAAAAAAAAAAAACATAACAAGACCACATCCACACAAAAAAAACAGAGAGGAGAAACAGAAAGGATTGTGGGGAGTGTGTAGGAAATCACAGAGAGACAGCAGGAGGGAGGGCGGCAGGCAGGACAGCACGCAACACAAGGGGAAAGGAGAGGAAAGGTTCAAGAAGGGGGGAAGCAATCATGCCAGGCGGGGAATAAAGAAGTGCGTCTGGGGGAAAAGGGGAGGGAGTAGAAACTGATGCCATGATGACGGCCGTAACGGTGCATTAGAACCCATGCAGGAGTACCTCAGCAATGCTTAGGGTGGATGAACAGGAGGGGAGCCGCGCCTGGTGCCGCGAGAGACAGACAGACAGACAGACAGAGAAAGAGAGAGAGAGAGAGACAGGAGGGGAGAAGAGAAGAGGGTTAACGGAGCCAAAAGCCGGGTTGAGCGGGGGACAGAGGCACACAGAGACTGACGGGTGAAGCAGACAGACAGTGCCTTCTGTCTTTCAGGAGGACATCTGCGTGACAGGTCTCTGTGTGACTGTCTTGGATGGGCCAGGGCAGCCAAGGGCATGACGGACAGGACAGGACAGGACAGGACAGGACAGGACAGGTCAGGACATATCAGGTCAGGACAGCAGGTAGGAGTTGCACAGGGAGATTCATCCCTCATCAGAACAATAGGAGAACAGGTTTTCACAGGAAACATCACACATTTTGAACACTGCTTAAATCGTCTGTGTCTGTGTATATTCACAGCGTGGCAGCTCTGCTCACACCTGCTTTCACTGCTCTAAGAAGACAGTTATAGAAAATTAGCCCAGCTTATAAGTGGAGGAGGGTCTTCCTGCCGAGTCCTGTGACTGACTGCAACGCCACTACGCTATCCCACTCTTGTGTGTATGTGCGCAAAGTAATCCAGGATGACTTGCGAGCTTAAATGTTAAGAGTCTTAGAAGATCTATGCATCTGCAACTTTAAAAAATAACAGTTTCATTTAGTTTCCTTCACAGAAACGAACGAAACACTGAGAGTCTTCTATAAAAGTGAGTGTACGAGTGTGTATTCTGACAAATAACACCACTGAAATCAACTGCAATATCACTGAAAACCTGCAGTTTAATCATTAGGTCATAGATTGACTGGAAAAATTCCAATTGTTTTAAAAGGTCACACAAATCCAGATAAATTGCAACTGATAAATGACGCAAACCTTCCCTGCGAGCCCTCCAATCCATGCAATTGTCAATCACTGATGTCTCAAATTTAATATCGCTCCTTCCCGTCGTGTTGCACACACTAGACGACATGTAAAGCATAACGACACATGGGAAATAAAACGAGCCGGGAAACTCTATTCACCTATTACTGCTCTACTGGGGTCTCCACCAAAAGGCACATGAAGACTTTTATTACCCACGCTAATGAGATCGGAAAGAGTTTTCAAGATATTTCAGTAAAATTTCCCAAAATTTCTGAAAGACAGATAACATACAACACGAGAGTTGTTCTCCATGTCCAAAAACAGCGCCTGCACAGGATTTCATTCATGTCTTCTTCATTTTGTCAAAATATCAAAGACACAAACACGGCCATCTGTGTTGGCAGAGGTTTTTGCTGGCCCAAAGAGCCGTTCCAGCACAAAAAAAAAAAAAAAAAAAAAAAAAAAAAAGACATATCACTGGGAAATCCATTTTAAAATATCACATCTATTCCTGGCAAAAATAATGGCCGGCATGGAAGCCAAGCTCACTGTGAGTTATTGCTTAAGTCATTAGATAATTTCCGACCTTTCCTCGTGAAACAGTAACGTTTTAGATTATATAATAAATTGCCTTTTTAAAGTGGGGCTGTCGAGGAGATGAGCATCCCATCCCTTCTAATTGAAATGCTGTAGATTCACAGTAGTTGCCCTCATCAAACTCACTGCTCGGATAATGGACACTGGCAGGAAACCGCAGGAGGTTTCAAATTGAACTGCACACGGATCCTCCTAAATGCTGCAGCAGCAGCAGCAAGGTAGCACTCAAGCTCAATTCGCCAACATCGAATGAACCTTCTCGTCCTCTCCAGTCTCAGCATACACTAAGAAGAAATGTAGTTTTAACTTGTCATACAGTAAAGTATTCCGAAAACTACCAATCACACCATTGATTTGATCAGTTCAAGATTACAGCTGACCTCACTATGAACTTCTAACGTTAAATCAAATTAAAGGTTTCTGTTTACATTCATTGTTTCTCACCAAAACTCACTTGAAGTCGAACAAATGAAATTAAATACACTTCAATTTGCAAAAGCGATTTATATATTGGTAACATCCATGATTCCTAGTTTGCATTACTGTCATCCTTGGTGCGTTAACACCTCCTATAGGTCAGTGGAACAGTGTGAAACCATTGGCGGGGATGTTCATCACAGTAATAGTGGTCAAAAAGAATAAAAACATTTATTTTAAAGGGTTAAAGAGTTTCGTGTCCGTTCTGACTCGAGTTCCTGCTAACTTTGTCATCTTTGTTGTGGAGATTCAGAAATCGCAGACTCACACGTGCAAACGAACGAACGAAAAGCAGCTTTTATTTCAAAATATTCACGCGAGATTGAAGTTCATGTGGAAAAATTTAAGCAAGCTTGACTTGATGTATGTTGTTTTGCAGGAGTTCGTATTTCCGAAATCTGGGGAGTGCAAAGTTAGCGTGACCCACAGTCAGAATGAAATAAAATCAAGTGACCAAAATTTGGCCCTAAAATGATCTCACGTGCATTTTCACATACATAACAACTACATAACAAACTCACAGTCATGAATATCTGTCATTAGATTACACATTATATCCAAACTGAGTTACAGATATACTTTGATCAGCGCAAACAACTTTTGAACGATGTCACTCGCTCTGACTGTGGCGGGATTCTGATGAGTTGCCGTCTTCACTTGTCAAATTAAACTCGCGTGCTGTCAGTGCTTTAAAGCGATTTGAGCTTTTGTGCTTACAATAGCAAAAGTCGTAAGCAAGTTATTGAGAAAGAACGACTCTCCCATGATTAAATAAAGATGAGAAAGACTTCCAAACAGCCAGTAACCACGGCTGACCGGGAGCATGTGCTGCGTGTGCTATCGCCCGGCCTCGGTCATTCATCCCTGCCCTCCCGTGGCCCTCTCCGTGTCTACATGTATTAGAAATTAATGAGCTATCGAGTGAGTTGCCGGCGTGGCTGGTGAGTGAGAGCTAACACAGCTGATTTGACAGGCCCATGTTACAGTGCTCACCAGCTCTCCCCTCCCCGCCCCCTTCTTCCTTCTCATCAGCAGCCCACATGGTGAACGAGCGCCGGTCAGACCGTCTCATCCATCCCTTCTTTGCTGCCTTTTTATTTCCTGTCTGTCTTCTTGTCTGTCTGACCGCTGGCCTCTCTCCGTCTCGCTATTCAAAGCTCTCTTCCACTGTCTCCGTCACCCTCGAGGCGAACTCTCAGAGTCAGTGGGCGTGAGTAACTCGAGACAAATATAATATATAGCATAAAATACATGCAAACTTCCCACATGTTAGTAATGCATGTGTGTGTCGAAGGAAACACACATCGCCTCTTGAAAAAAAAACAGTATATACTTGTAGATTTCCCTAGTATTTATCTTAATAACAAAGAATACACTCATGAACAAGCAGAGTGGCCTCAGCTGAAGTGATTCTGACTTGAAGCCTTAAGCAATTCCACCCAAATGGTCTGCGGACGCCACGAGCCAAATAAAGCAAGCGAGGGGGCTGAATGTGTGTAACATTAATCAGAGACAAAAGAGCACTTTCCTTCTGGCCTCCTTCGGGTCTCTGCAACAATATATCACACATTTTTTTTTATAATACATCCTATGTCCTATAACGCACTAGCTATTTTCTGCACCTGACATTTGGCAGAGTGGGATCATTCTTCACCGTCATATCAGCATCAAAGTGCCTTCTTCCATCCAGTTACTGAAAGCTGTTGTCTCTCTTTTATTCACGGGTGGGAAGGAGGATATACACTCCGGTTTGACATGCGTGTTTCTGTCCCACTCCCTCCCTGCCCGAGGCCACGTAAAGGTCGGACTAAGCAGGTTTTCAAAAAAAGGGGGAAAAAAGTCAAACGCTGCAGAAAATCTCCTTATGAAGACTTTCCGTGTTCTCTTAAAACAAGTAAAAAAAAAAAACATCTGTCAGTGCAAGGACATAATAAACCGTGTCTTCCCTGAAGTCTAGTGTCTAGTTTCAACACACAGACACAACTGATCATATTGTTTTTTAAGCAATAGTTAGATATTGGGGAAATATGCATATACGGTTTCTCGTTGAGAGTTAGATGATTAAATTGGTACCACCATCGTCTCCTTATGGCAAATGTTGAACAACCACCGGCAGCCAGTTGGCTTGGCTTAACGCAAAAACTGGAAAATAGTTGAAACAGCTTGCCTGGCTCTGTACAAAATGTACCAGAAATCTGCCTAAAACTCAACAGGCAACACATTATTTTATATCTGATTTGCATTACTGGCACAACAAACAAAGTGAAAACTGGCTCATTGTGGGTTTTATTGGGGGGGGAGTCTGGAAAGCAGCAGGGATCAAACTCACTGCATCGAAATATACCGTACCGTGTTAAGTTATAGTGTTTTAGAGGTGCTGGTAGATGTAGTTTGTTATCTTTGACAGGGGCAGGCTAGCTGTTTCCCTCTGTTTGCAGTCTTTATGCTAAGCTAAGCTAATAAGTGCTGGAGGTTGATATTCATCGCACAGATTTTGACCGTGGCAAAAGAAGCCGTGACAACAACATTATTGTGATATCTACAGAAAATTTGAAAAACAAACACATATTTTGTGTTTTTCGTCAAATTTGTCGCCCAAAGTGTGCGGAAGTGGAGAGAGAAAGAAAACTGAAAGAAACCGAAATGATTTAAGAGTTGGCTGGATGTTTGTTATTGACGTGATATCGATATTTCGTCTTTAAATATCAATTATTGTCTCTTAGATGTTTGGTCACATTATTATCTATTTAAATTTCTTTGTGTGAAACAGCAGGAATGAACAACTTTGCAGCACCCAGAGGAAACAAAAGGCATCAACTATCTAATCCTTGCTCGGTAACCTTTGTGTGATGTTGCATCGAAGCCGCCGCGGATTTATTGCTGTACCTGACATATCGGTAACGGTCTCCACGGCGACATCTCTAACTCTCCTTGTCAGCCTTTTTTTTTTTAAAGCCGTCATGGATTGTGAAGGTGCTGCTTCCACACTTCTTCATCCATATTGCCCTCATTACCATTTACAGTAGCGCTCCGGCTATGAGCTGCTATGTTGGTGACTGGAGGGAAGAACACGATAACTCAAGGGACACGAAAGAGCCAGCGTGGGGGGACTTGTGATATTCCTCTTTGCTGTGAGATGTTCAGCTCAAATGAGGAAACGTGGATGGGAAATAGTGGCTTCTGTTTCTGAGAAGGTGGCTGATTGCTTGACTTAAACGCTGATGGAGCCCTGGGAGATTACTACATTGTCTCGCTTGCTCGTGCTCGTCCTCCTTTCTCTCTCTTTTTTTTTAATGTGTTTTGTTCACCACCTTCTCCAACGCTGCAGAAACACCACGACCACCAACATCAAGCACGCTTCATCCTTCTTGTCCTGCAGCCCACCACCCCCCTGCTACTTCAGCTAATCAACAGTCCTACATTACTCACCCGTCTAACCCCCTAAACTCATCCATGGCCTGACAGCGTACCCTCCTTCAGGCATCATCATCATCCTCTCCAGCAGCACACACATGCACAATTATGTATGCAAGAGCACAAATTATATTTAAAAAACACACACACTGTACACGCAATGCATCCACCCCCGTTTCCACTCAGCTAATAATACAAAACATTATTAAACAGGCACACAAATTACTTCTGCTCACACACACACACAAACAGAACTCCACACTCAAAACCTGTAAACATTCTCTCAGATATGCAGGAGGAAAGACATTACTTACCATCTTCTGCCTGGAGTCGGAACAGAATGAGCTCCCCGGCACATGCACACAAGAACACACACACTTTTACACAAACACACACACACACACTTTTACACACTCACTAACTGGGAGAGGGTGAGTGAGAAAGAGAGAGAGAGAGAGAGAGAGAGATAAGAAGGGAAGGCTGGAGTGAGAAGGGCGCACAAGAGAGCGAAAGAGGAGCAAGGAAATGCAACAGCCGGAGAGACAATAAGGAGGAGGAGAAAGAGGAGGAGGAGGAGGAGGAGGAGAGTATATAGCTGCACATGCGGTGCTGCGCTAAATCACACACGCATGACTGAGGTCTGTGTGCGAGTACAAGTGTGTGTGTGTGTGTGTGTGTGTGTGTGTGTGTGTGCATTTCCCACGAGCGGTTGTGTTGAGGGAAATGACGGCTGTGACTCGTTCTCACATCCTCGCCTCCTCCTCCTCACTCTGCCTCCTCTTCCCTGTCCTTTTTTTTTACATTTCTCATTTGAGCGACAGAGAGAGAGAGAGAGAGAGAGAGAGAACGTCCAGGCTGATGCCGATAGGAGGTGGAGCTACTGGACAGATGGACACAGATAGACGGACAAACAAGACGAAGAGACACGCGGGCCTTCGTTTTCATTCATATCCATCTCCCCTTCCTCACCTCCCACTCCCTTTCAGTCCCTTCAGTCCTCTCTAACTCATTAGCTCTCCGTCCCTTTCTCTCTCTCTCTCGTTCACTCCCTCCTCCCACTCCCTGTTCCTTCTCTCCCTCCCTCTCGCCTTTCTTTCTCACTCACTCCATAATAAATCCTCCGCACCTCCAGCAGGCCAAGAGATGAGGAGTCACTTTTATGAGCTTTACTGCACCGAAGGAGGACAATAACACATATCTAGTAATCACACACACACACACACACACGCACACACACACACACTGCAACAGATACACAAGCGGTCAATACTGTCAGGAAAAAAGCAAACGTGAATAATTCCAGTAGAGCACAAAGGCATATAACAAGTCCTATCTATCGCTTCCACAGGGGAATAAACCTGTAAGGAATGACGACACAGGCTGTAAAACAGTGGCGGAGCGTCACACTGCACCAGGCCTCGATGTCCTCATCTCACCAGACCAACAAAACCATCCAGGCACACACACACACATACACACACAGTGCGGTACATGTACACACATAAACACAGTTCAATGTCATGGAAATAACACAGTAAAGGTGGCAGAGAACAAAAAATCCGGTGATAATCTTCGTCTTTCTCCGACTCTGCAGCATCCAGACTGCTACAAACAAACATACCTGCCATTAACCTCTTTAATTAAAAGAAAAACAATCATATAGCGTCTTTGGAGGATGCATGAGCTTCACCGCACTGTGACATAGAACCTTGAACCTTGATCTTTCAAGTTAAATCAAAGTTTGTGAATTTGGTATCTGATACTCTCTCGATCTACGTAAGGACGTAGGTTTGGTTCGACAAGTAGCACGTACAAAAAAAAACTAAAACTAAACAATCATCTGAATGTTTCCTGCATCAATCCAGCAAAGAAAAGGCACTCCAAACTAATGGTAGTCTTAAAAAGTGAAAAGAATTTGATATGTTAACTAATGGTAGTCTTAAAAAGTGAAAAGAATTTGATATGTTATGTTCATTGTGGTATTATTAATTCATTTTTTAAAGATTATTTTTGGGTCTTTTGAACCTTTCTTTGATAGAAGGTGGGTTGAGAGAGAGAGCAAAGGGCCACGGGTCGGAATCGAACCCTGCAGCAAGGACTGACTTTGTACACGGGACGCTCGCTCTACCAAGTCGCCCCATATTGCGGTATCGTTAATAGTAATAAAAATGATTTGGTTTTCATTCATAGAGACTATTTTCCTACCTACATCTTTGAGTGATTCCTAGTATCTTTGTAGGTGAATACAGACCAGAAACAAAAAACATAGATTACATAATTTATTTTTTTTAATGCAGTCTTGCCTGTAGTCCTCTGCAAGACTGTAAGTACAAACATTCACCAACCAGAGGCAGAAGCAGCCTGTTTGAAGCCCGGGAGACGAAACAAGGAGGTAAAATACTCGCTTCTACTTCTAAAGCCTAACTGGTTTTGGTATAAAGAAACCGAGATGAGTATATCAACATTTTTATCAGCTCCTGTCTTCTCTCATCTGTCTTGTGTTGGCTGGACGGTGAGAGGAAGACGCAGTTTAGAGAGATTTTAGTGAGTAAATCTGTAAAACTGTAAATTGTGGGCAGGGGGCCAGTTATTGATCCTGACTATTGGACAGCGAGTCTGTGAGGACTTACAACTGTCCCTCCCTACACCGCTTGCCTGAGTCCTTATTTTTTCCCAGATGGAGGACGACCACACCGATATCTCACTGTGTGTGGAGGAAGTAATGAAACACTTCAAAATAAAACAGCTCAACGACAAACACTCAAGGCTCAAACAAAGTTTGAACATCTGGCCGGGCCTTTTGTTTTATTTATTTTTTGTGTGCATGTAACAGATATCCTGTGATTATTTCCCTCTGATATTATATCATATTTATTTATGGGGACAGATGGAGGGATATGTTAATGTCTGCATGCACGATGAGAACGGTTTTGTTTGCTGTTTAACGTTCTGAAAATGCAAGAATATTCGAGCACTAATAATCAAACCGTCGAGTGATCCCTCCTGCGCCGTATGAAAGCATCTGCATTCGTTATATTTCTCCGTTCATCTATTCAGAAATGTCTCTTGATTCGTCACCCGTCTGAACATAGCTACAGTTTGTTCGTGTGAAATGCAAAAACGAGGAGAAGACGGAAAAAAAACCCCAAAAACAAATATCGAGGATCAACACTCAAACATGTGCCAGACTGGTGAGTAATGCGACTGTGTGACTGGACTTCCTGTACACGCTTTCCCAAACAAAAGACACACACACACATGCACACACACATGCACACACACTCACACACACACACACACACACATGCACGCACAAACACTCACAAACAAACACAAAGCCCCAGCAGAGGTCCTCGACAATGCAAGCCAACAGAGCTGTGCACCCAGCGGACATGAGCACTGCCACTCCAGCAGGACACACCTTGCTTTATGCTCACAGTTCAAAACAAAGCCAAGGACACACACACACACACACACACAAACATGCATGCATACACACACTTTCTACTGTATATTGATAATTATGGACAGCCCCGTTCATGTTTTCCGTCTGGGTTGCAGGAGGAGAAGTTGCCGTGCAGGCTGTAGATCATTGATCCGTCACACAACAGCCTGCTGATTTGACATTGGAACGGTGCTTACGCACACAGCCCGAACATAAATCATTCATCTCCCTCTGTCTTATCACTTCACTCCGCCAATGATCCTCATGTCACTACTCATTTGCAAGCGATGATTCTGTGATATGTGCACAGATCAGGACCGAGCCAAGCGGCATGTACAATTTATTTATTTATTCACGCACCCGTGACTGTCGCATTCGTTATGAGTGCTGTGAAAAAATCCTGCAAGGGGACAGCTCACCATTCGATAGCCAGGCAGGCTTGTACTTGTGACTTTGAGCATGCATAGTGAATCTTGATGAACCAAAAGAAACAGAAACAAACTAACAAAGAAAAAGTGTGAATCTACCGGGGATGGTTCACAACATAAAGGGGAAAACTCAGATTAGCCCTGAAATGATTTGTCAAATAATCAATGAGTTGATAATTAAGTCAAGCAAGCTTTTTAAAATTATTTATTGATTGTTTAGGTCATTTATTTTTTATTCATGAAGCACAAAGCCAAAAAAAAAAAAAAGTGAGGATGCTGCTTTTCTCGTTTTATATCACTGTAAATTAAATATTTCTGCACTTTTATTCATTTTTTTGACATTTTCTAGATTAAACAAGTTGAAAAAAATACCTGGTAGATTAATTGGTAGTGTGTAATCATTTGCTGAGGTCCTAGTTCAAATGAGTCAATCGTAGAAAAGCATCCAAAATGCTACTATATGCTGAAGACTAGTAAACAGCAGCTCCACAACACGCTCTTATATTCCAGATGTATGTACTGCAGGTCTGGTTCACATGTATAAATACATGAGCTTGCCCGTTTTGTACACGTGTGCATGTTAACATGCTCTTGTTTCGGGCTCGTGGCAGTGACCAGGATTGGCAATACGTCTACGATGAAGGTCATCGGGAAGCGGCGTGCGGGCTGAATTGCACTACTGCAACCGTGACTCATTTCCCACATTACAGTGGAGAAGGAGGAGTTGATTTCCATAAGCCTTGGCCTTGGCTCTGAAGCCCATACATCAAACCATTAATCACAAAAAAAAAACCTTGTGCAAAGTAGAGGCAGTGTCCTCTAGGCTGCACGGCCAGCACCTGAAAGAGTTTGTGCAAAAGGTGCCATGAGAGAATGAGAGCGCTGAATACTTTAATCAAAATAAATGCCAATATCAGTCAAGTTGATGGGAAGTTTGGAACAGTATACAACACACACACACAGAGCATAAATAATGTTAGCATCAAGGGGAAAGCTCTGATGGAAAGAGGTGGGAGAGGGATTAAAAGGGCAGCAGACAGGCCGAAGATTATTATTATTTCATTCACATTAAATGACGTAGAAGTTCGTGGTCCCGTCGATGACAGTACAAAGAACGGACGTCAGCTGTAGGTTTTCCGAGGCGCTGTTTGTCTTGAAGCCGAAAATATTCATCGTCGTTGTTGTTTTAAAGCCCCCAGAGCTTGTAGTTATTGCTTAGACTGCATGAGAATGATCTCACAATGTCTCGCATGAGTTCAAACTGACTCACACTGGCTTTACCTGACACTAATAAGATTTTATTTGCAAACCCGGGTCATATTTTTCTCCCCGTGATGACTATTGGTCATCGAGGACAACACTGATCAGAACAGAGAGAGCACGAGGTTTTCAGTTCAAACATATCAGAAAAGGATTTTACGCTTGTTACACCTTAGAAATTAAAAAAATTAACCCCTCACCACAGGTTAGGACCTCTGTGTGAACCTTATCTGACCAACCAAAGAGTGATTTAAAGTATTAACATAGTTTGATTTGAGGCGTAAATAGATAAAAGCATTCCGTTATAAAAGATAGTTTTCTTTATTTTATGAACTGTCTTAATGGACACCTTTAAGGGATCCTGACCCACAGCACAGAGAGGCTCCACTTCCCGGGTTAACCTTCCAGCTGACCCCAACTACTTCATTCAACAGTCGATGAACAAAGAATCTGAGAATAACACCCGAGGTGACGTACATTTCCCTGCATCGACGTCATGATGACTCATTTAAAGTTCAACTGGAAGTGATATTTAAGCTTGTAAGACAATTATATTATAATATAGACTTGATCCTGAGTGTTATTTCAAAGTGGCATTACCACAGGTCACAGTATATATATATATATATATATTAGCTTATATATATATATATATATATATATATTATATCTATATATATTATATATATATATTATATATATATCTATAATTTTTTTTTCTTTATTTTTTTTGTTCTAACCAACGTTATTCAACCATCCCTGAGTCAAAGCCCTGTCTCCCATATGCTTCATAAATCCAAACTCACCATTACATAACTGTACTAAATGCTCACAAGAGTGGAAGGGCACAACTACCCTTCCTGTAACATGTGCATAATGTGTGTGTGTGTGTGTGTGTGTGTGTGTGTGTGTGTGTGTGTGTGTGTGTGTGTGTGCAAATAAGAGCCCACGTGACAGAGAAAGAAAAACCTGGTTACATGAATGATTGCAGAGCTGCTCGTTTTGTAGTCCCTCCGTATCCGCTTACAGTCGTGGCCTGTAGGGTGCGTGCAAACGCGAACGAGACTTTTTTTTCCGTTAAGGATGATTTTGCATGTCCAAGTTTGCTGAATGTGTGATGTGCCTGTTGTGTGTGTGTGTGTGTGTATTCCCAGTTGTTGCTCTGCAGACCGACATGTTTGCCCTTCTCTCTCCGGTCTCGAGGCCCAGGCACACAGGCTTTATGCTTAATGGGAAAAAACCTCCTTCTGACACACGTTCACAATCGCCACGTTCAAAATTCAGACACATCAACCGGCAACCGACTCGTTCCACATTTAATTCTTCTACCTGAAAACACACACACACACACACACACACACCCCGTAACCTGACAAATGCTACTTGAGCTGGAAGTGCTGATACACGACCTGTGAGTGTATTTATGCATGTTTCTATTTGGCACAGAGCGGTTTCCTTGCTTGTGCTTTTGCTCTGTGAGCCGTGGTGTCGGGGGGCCCCGCTTGTACGGCTGAGAACCCGAAGCAGCAGCTCTGCTGGCGGTGACAAGATTAAGACCTACTCCATACCTTTTTCCTCCTCTCAAAGCCACCACGCAGCGCTGCCAACAAGACCCAGCTAACAAACTAAAACAGCCCACAGTGGCACATGAAAAGCATCAGTGAACACAGAGCCATTCTGGCTCTGGCTCCGGGGACATTGTGTACATACTGTCGGCAGCCGCTTGCAACGTGGGAATTTCAAAAGAACATATGGCAGCTTGTCGCTGGGAAACAGCCTGTGTCAGAATCTAAACAAGCTAAGAGCTATACCTAGAGAAGCTGTTAACTGTCTGCTATCTGCAACGCACAAAGACACACATGTCCGGACACACACGTCACACACAAACGCAGACTAATGTGCTTGGCATGTGATCGTGACAGCCTCGTACGGCTCAAAAACTGGGTCATTGAGAAAGAAAGGCTTCCAGTGGAGAGACAGGTGTGTGTGTGTGTGTGTGTGTGTGTGTGTGTTAGGGCAATGAAGGGCGGGCTGATGGGAGAGGACTACCTCACTGCATCACTGGAGCCAGTAGCGGCACTGGGGACGACAGCAGAAGTATTTAAGCTCCCAACTGTCCAATTATTTACAGCTCCACACGCTGCAGCTCAAGCTGAGGTCAAAAACGAACCCGGCTCTCTCTAACCACGATCAGTCGTACAAGCTGTGATCAAGGCGGCGAGGTGAGGCGAAAGAAGTGGTGCTGGTGTGCGTCAACAATGCGGGTCGGGCGGTCGGAAAACAAAAAGCATATAGCATCATAGATTTTCCATTTAGCAGAGAAGAAAAGCACTGAAGATTGCAAAAGATTTAGGTGCAGGAAACCTGTTATAGTTATGTTTGTTGCAGGTTACTTACGGCTTACGCTATGGACAGCTGTCATCTCATCGGCTGCTCAAGACAAAGATGTAACTAAGCACACGGTTAAAGTATAAAATCAAAGCGGCATGCTGGCTCCGCTGCAGCGTTCGGTGTCTTTGCTCTCTCAGGAAGGAAACAAAGGTTCAGACAAGTGCAAAACAAGTCGTGCAGTCAAAAACACATTTTGCAAATTTCATTGTAGTTTTGTACTTTTTGGGACAAATCAACAAAACATACTTTTTACAAGTCCCCAACAAGACTGTCACTCAGATAATGACGTAGATTTTAAAGACATTTCCAGCGACGCCTCACCCTTCAAGCCTCACAAAAGCTGTGGATTGAACCCGGTGATTCAAAACTTTCCCAACTCTCCATGCCAACTCATTACTCGCTCCTCAGCTCTCCACATCTCGACTTGATTGTCTTCACGTACGGCCGAGCTGCATATTTAAACATCTACGTTTCCACCAGACTTTTAAGTCGGGGCTCCGTAGCGCGTGACCCTCTCGTCAAAGAAAGAGAGAGAGATCTCCTCTGGCTGCTTCCTCATGTCTCATGACCCACCTATGCACCCGCCCTCCCTAACATCCCATCCCTCTGTTCCCATGGCAACCCCATCATCTATTCCCACAGCACCTGCCTGCTGTCCGGGAGACACATGAAGACGTGACACTGACAGATGAGGTGAAAGAGAGAGAGAGAGAGAGAGAGAGAGAGAGAGACTTGACGACAATCTGCATTTTAAAAACCTGCAGGAGAGATCGGTGAAAACATAAAAAGGATACTCGGACGTTTGATATCACAATTTGTTGCTTCGAGAATTGTGTATCACACACAGAAACACAAGTTTCATTAAACTCCTCGTTATAACCAAAGTAGCCAATTAAAGCTGGGGAGAGACAAAGCGGACTATTTAAAAAAATAATTTGCAATATGTTGATGTAAACCTGGGGAATCATTTCGTAGTCGTTCGCATCCAAGCATAAGACCCACAACCTGCTGTCTCCATAAACGTCCAAATACACACACACACTCACATTTTTTAAACATGTAAAAACACACTGAAACAAACACATGACACACACTGAAAGAGAACACTGATCAAGAGTGTGAGTGTGTGTGTGATGTGTTTTGAGGCACCTTACTGTGGGAACGTACTGTTTTATTTTACACAACTGGAGCTAAAATGAAGATACAAATACAAATACACACATTTGAACTTTGCAAAACGCAATAAAAAAATGAGACGAGAACAAAAAGACTGGAATAAAATAATGAGTCACGATCAGAAATATTTGTCCTTTGTCCACTAAAGACAATATCCAATATCCACCACGGTCTGGGGAGGTAAACACAGATGAGCTGCGGAAGGCAAACAGCGGGGCTAATAAGCAGACAAGAAAATGGGCAAAGGCGGGCTTTGTCTGTGTGTGTGTGTGTGTGTAGATTCCTGCTTGCCTAGCCGGGTGAGAACTTTTTTATTTTTAAGAGTAAGGACTTTAACACTTTTTTTGGCACTTTTCAAAGGCCAAGTTTTGACTTAAGACTTAGCTTTTTAGGTTATATTTAAAATTACAATAAAATTCAGGGTTAGTCTCAGGATCAAATCTGCACTTTACAATACAATAAAGTGCAGACTTGTAGCTTTAAAATGGCAGCAAGACCTGACTGAATCTTAAGCATGAAAGTTCTCGTTTTCAACCATCGAAATTCTAATTTGGCAAAAGAAAAATCCCAACTCAAGGTCCACTTATCAGCTTCATCAACAGATGGAGTTTGTTTATTTGTCATGGAGATCTCTCAACACGCAAGCTCAGTAACCGTCATGAGTATACTGAATCTCCTGGAGGAGATTCACTGCTCCAAGAAAGAGACCGATCCAGAGAAAATCCAGTAAAGATTTAAGATACTTTCATTAACACTTAGACACATATTTTGCATCTCTATCGGCCAGATCACAAATCTGATTACGATTCGTCTCGGTGTTCACAAACTCGGCCCCCGTCCAGTTCAGAAGGAGGCGGTGATGCACCCGAAGTTCTAACTTTTCTGCACTTTGAGTTACAATAACAGATTAAAGATGTGAGTTAATCATATTTATGGACTACAAGAGCAGACAGAAGCTCCTTGGCCCCATACAGATCAATGCCCTCCCACTCACACAGATCATTCAGTGGCTGAACTGATCAGGGGTTAGATCAGCTACAACAGTGCGTCCTTGTATCTGAATATATGTGCAGAAATATGAATAAAAAATTAAAACAAATAATAATTTCCTTGTTCTTTTAATGAGACAGCTAAGTTCAGTGACTTTTAGTTTAACTTTAGTCGCCGTTATCACAAACAGAGAGACGATGGGTGGTGGTTACTGCCACAGTTTACTGACGTGGTTATATATAGTTATATATCAGCTGTCTCTTGTTTACACAGACAGACACAGACTTCAACATCTGACTCAAACTATTGTGTTCAATATTTCTTTTTCTGCTGAATACTTTGACACGGTTGCAACTTAGAGTATCTCGAATTGTGTTGTCAAAGTACTTTAGATGATTCCTTAACTTTTAACCCAACCATAAGAGCGCTATGGATGAGCTTGCATGTAAATAGATCCGTCTCCATGACAACTGCCCGTGACAACTCTATCTATCTGCTGAAGAAGGGGTTAAAAATGTCCAGGATAAGTAAACCTCGAGCTGGAGCGACTGAATTTCAACTTTGTCTGAGCTGTCAAAGTGTTGTCAGGTTTACCAAGCATGCTCCTATACTTTATATCAAGAGAAGCAAAAGATCCATGATGGTTTTCATGTATTCATACATCCCCAAATCCCTTTTTCCCCACCCTCACCCAACCCGTCAGATTTCTCTTGCATCCAGTCTGTCCACCGCCGCCGCTTCAGGATAATGATCAAACTTAGTGTTGAGGACTGAATCCGTGGTTGTGTTGAGTGTGTTTCCTGCACGTGTACTCACTTTGGGTGTGGGACAGGAAGCGGTAGAGAGGCGGGAGGTGGCCTGGGCGCGGGGCGACTCCGAGGGCGTGGTGCTGAGAGAGGCTGTATCCCTGGGCAACACCTGCACACCCCGCGAAATAATGGAGTCTGGGATCTGAGATCACACACACACACGCGCACAGACAGACACACAAACGTACGCAGACACACGTGTAAACACCACACACCGTAGGCAGCACGCATACACATAGATATATTCAAGATCCGGGAAGACACACACACACACACACACACACACATATATATATATGTATATATATATATACACACAGCGTTCAGACCTCTCTACTACATAGTCAAACTTAAACGAACACGCCTACTCACAGGGTTGATGCGGATGAAAGGCAAATGGCCTCAAAAATGTGACACGATGATGACAAATAATGAGATATCGGGGGGCGGGGTCTTACCAACATCCATCTGTGACTGGACAATGAGGTGGGATGTTACCCTGACAACAGAGCCATGAAGCAGGGTCCAGGCTGCAGACAGGGCAGGATAGGATGATGGGTATGGAGAGATACTTGATGTTACATATGACTGCACAGAGTAGACGCGCACGCACAGATGTGTATGTAGAGACACACGGTCATGATATATGATGCACAGAAATATATGACAGATTTCTATTAAACTACAGGTTCACTGTCTTTCAACTCCAATGTTTGTTTGCTCAATAAGAGGAAGCTTACCTCCTCTTTTTGTCTTTCTCTCTATGTGCTACTGACAAAAAGGATCAGAGAGCGTACTTCACACTGGTTTTTATTGACTTGACTTTTGCATAGCTTCTGGCAAAGATGTATCCGAGAGAAATAAAGTCAATAAAAACCTAAAAAAGAAGCTTGTTTTCAAATTAGCTGAGTCTCAGCCTGAATCTTTTTTTTTTTGGTTTGGCTAGACTGTGCCACACGATGCAACATGCAGGAAACCAATAATCCACTCTGCAAATGCTCCTGATCAACAACATCTGGACATGCTGTCAATGACAGGACTTTAGAAGAAAAAATGTAGAAAAATATAAATGAAATCGACTGATTATGACTGGAAGAAGTGGATGAGAAGAACGCAGCGTTAAGTGTCGATCAGGATGATCGCTATTGAGCAGGTCCAGCTTCTTAACGGTGTCGGAAAAATACAAATTAATCACTGTGCACTTTCAAAAAAAGAGTTGGAGGTGTTATCCTGTTGGGGCATGTTTACGAAGCCCAGCAGGAGGCAGCAAGCGAGGCATTGTTATTAAGGCATGGATTGAAAAACAGTAAATCTATCATTTCAAGGTACCTGTAGCATTTTTAAACATCAATGTGTCACGATGAGAGTCTACTTTTGGTATAATAATATCTGATCAGGTTGAATGGTGCCAGCATCCTGTTTCTGTAACTTTTGGCTCTGGGTATAAGAAGTACGTAACGCTTTAAAACAACACCAGCTATAACAGATTTTTGATGAAGCTGGATCATATTTTCTGCTTTCCCTCTGATGCACCGGAGGAGGATTTGTGTTTACACTGGTACCACTAGCGTTTTGGACCTCAGGAAGGTGGCACAGGAATGTGGAAAAGAACCAGAGCTGGGCGAGTAACAGCAACACAACCATACTCAGCAGCAGAGGCAGAGCGTTGCAGAGCTGAAGAGGCCAAGAGGTCAACTAAGGAAGCGAGGGAAAGAAAAAGAGACCAACTGGGCGAGAGGCTGCCAAACAAATCTGAGAATGACTTTTATTCGTTGGCGAGAGCTTGGTGGAACAAAATGCTGAAAGACAGACGCCGAGCTGGGCTGAATTTTTGTAGTGACTCATTGATGTTAAAATGCTACGTCCAGCACCTTTAACACACGTCTGAATGAATGATGTGAACATGTATAGATGACCATTTGAAATGAATATAGTTAGATCTCTGAAAAAACTGCAAACAGACAAACGTCGGCCCCCTCTCCTCTTCTCCGTCCCGGTACCTTAGCGGCGATGGATGCGGCGGTGATGTGGGAGGAGGAGCTGTCCTCGGTGGACGCCACGCCGCTGTCCTTCTTCTCCTCGTCCTCCTCCTCGCACTGCACGCCCTTGTCCTCCGTCTGGCGGTGCGGCGAACTGTTGGGCGGCGGCGAGAGCGGCGGCGGTGGCGACGGCAGGTCCTCCAGCTCGTCCGCCGCCTCCTTTACCTTCACCACCGCGTCCCGCAGGAGGTCGATGGCGTGCGGCAGCGCTGGCAGGATGAACTGGAAGCACTCCTGGAAGAGGCAGAATGGGAGAGGAAGAACATCAGTGAATATTCACCAAACATTTCCCGCTATTTTGACTTCATCAGCACATCAGGGATAACTGAAAATATGAATAAAGTATGGTGTGTTCGAGAGAAGTTGTGTGACGTGATGGGCTCCCATTCATTCATTCATTCATCTATCCAAATAAGAAAAAAAGGCAAAGTAGAACTGAAGGACTAGAAATAATTAGTCAGTATAAACATATTTCAAGAGAAAGAGAAAGTAAGAAGAACAGATTGTTGAGTATGACATTACTACTGATCGATTATCCTGAATTTATCAAGGCAGGACATCCACAGCTAAGAAAATGGATGGACATCTGACACATTGCACAAAAATATGATAAATTATACTTAAATACAGTGTTGATGTGTCTGTGTCAAACACAGGCTTGATTCTCTTGAGGTATTTGAGAATTCACAGTACATTACTATGACCATGAGTACAGTTATTAGTTTTCTTCCTCAACCCTGGTCACAGCACCTCCGTTGGGCCACGTTTCTACGAGCTTCCCTTCCTCCCTCCATCTCCACTTTCCTCTCCGGTGTTTCTCCGGCGTGCCTTTGGGCTCCTCGGCTAAATGCTAAACGCTCCGTTCTCCTCTCTCCCAAGACAAGAAGCTAATCTGTGAAATTATTTATCTTCCTGTGTATTTTAAGCATTGAGAAGATGCATTATTAATCACGCCCACGCTTTTACAGTATCCACACCGGCTGCGAATGCGTTTTTTCGGAGCAACCTTTCCCACTTCCACATCCCGTTGTTTTAATGTGTGCATATCGCAGGCTGGATTAAATATGACGATGTTAATCTTGATTTGACTTGAATTTAAAACCCGTAGATCTACTCTAGGATGCTGACTGGAATAGCATCGTCGATGGACGCCTCAGACTGTTTGAATGGGTTAAACTCAGTAGTTGACCACCAGCCCACCAGGCCTGCTAACCTTTCCACCCCATACCCTCGCCTTCACTCACACACACACACACACACACACATCAGCACACAGTAGACTCTTTATGCCTCTTGCTGTCTGTGTTTGAAGCCCACATCTGAGCATTTTTGTGGAAGATGTGGAAAAGAGGGTTGGGCTGAAGTGGGGAGGAGTTGGAAAAAAGAAGGATGGTGTCAAGAGCCTGGAGACATTCCCCCTCTTTCCCGTTTTCTGCTTTTATTGCATGTCGGGGAATTTTTTTTAGGTACGTCAGGAGTGTTTTTTTTTTTTCTTTTCTCTCTCTCCCCTCTTATTCTCTGTTTTGTCCTGGAGGAGAGTAACTGTCAAGAGCACTAAAGAGCAGAATCCCTGGATATACTGCCAACGGATGAGAGACACAAGCGAGAGAGAAGGATGGAGGAAGAAGAGGAAGGAGATGACGAGAGAGGATGACAGACAGAGAGAGAGAGAGGGAGAGAGTGGAGACGTGGAGACGGAGAGGATGAGATCTCGAGAGATTAAGAGAGACAGAGATTCGGCGAGAGAGAGCGAAAAGAGACTGCGACGGAAAGTGAGACGGACATAAAAAGTGACGGAAAAACAAGAGAATCAGGGACAGGCGGAGAAGGAGAGATGGAGAGCGAGAGGAGAAAACGGCCAAGACAAGTTTCTTAAACTCTTCTCCAGTACAACAGGAGGACGCGCTTCAGTTTCTAGATCGCTAAAGTTGCAAGACGACGGATGACAAGTTCAAAAGTTTGAGGACTTTTGTTTTTATATTGGCGACAGAACTACGGTTAAGCTTTGTTAGAACCTTTTATCTGAGTCAATTTACATGCCGATTTAAAGCAGATTAGAGTAACTAAACAGATCATGTGACATGTCTCCACACTTCCCTCTTACCATTACCTGTTTTTTTTCTTTAATCCTGCAAGAATTACTCATATAAAATGGTCGAATTCAGTTGAATTGGGGACATACAGAGTTGAAAGAACTCATTGCAGGGTCAGAAATTCAAATCCTTGGACCTGAAGTGCTGCACCCTGTTGTTGTGGGTGTGACTACTTGATAAATATTCAGCTTCTTTTCAAACAATAGTTTTCCTGCACCTTGATAGTAAATGTTCACGGCCTGGCGCTGGTCTGCAGCGCAGTGGTTGGGAACATTTTTTTAAAGTAATACGAGGCTTTTACTCCCTTTAACAGAGCATTCAGGGTGAGTAAATTGTAGTCCATTTACTTTTTGTCTCCAAATATATGACATGTACATGTAGACAAAGAGGTAAAGTCTGAATAGATGAGTTCTCAGCCAATAACAGACGATGCTGAATATGAATATAAATGCAACGCAATGCTCTGATGTACGCAGTGGTGCAAATATGATTCACAGGGTGGAATTGCAATCAGTTCTGTGGTTTTTGCTTTTAATAAAAAAAATATAATATAAATAATAAAATAAATCTGTCCCATTAAACAGAAATGTCATCACAGTGGGTATAAACGTCTTCCCCGCAGGTTATTATCATCACGGCAGGTGGAAGCATCATCGCCAAAAGTCAAAAGAAGTTGTCCTCACGTGAAAAAATGTTACCATAACAAGTAGATACATAACTGCTACAGGTAAGACATCGGGGCAGGGAAAGCGTCATTAGTCGCAGGTAGAAACATCACTGCAGGAGGTGGGAGTGTCATCTCTCTGAGCGTGGACGTCAACGACATTACAGCTGCAGCGTTTGAGATGTTCGGTCCATGAATGGAAACATCACGGTGTAAAATATCATCGCTGCATTTTAAAAACAACGTCTACACCCCAAGAAAAAATCCACGTGAAGTGTAGTGGTTACAATATCTGCCCTCTCTCTGGAGGAAATCAATGAAAAATTATTGTTATTATCATCATTACAAGTATTATTGTTATTGCTGCTGTTATAATTATTGTTGCGGAAAGCCTGCCCAGCATCTGTTAAAGGAAAAACGGCATCATGGTCATGCCTTGACGTGCATTGATGAACACTGATGAGAAGCGTTGGCCCTCGTTCAAAGCTGATCTCAAAGCAGCAGCTCTGTTTGACCAATACCTGATTTTAAAGGGTTTAAAGGTGCACTCCGCTGATTTTTACATTACATACCATTTATTTAAGTAGCTGACCCTTTTTTTTATCCAAAGTGACCTACAATAAACGCCAAAAATATGCAAGAATCATCGTCGTCAGATATGCTGAATTAGTTCAAGTGTTTGTTTTATGGGCCATAGTGCAGTCAGAACAGGTGAGTTCAGACTGCGTCAGAAGTCGTGCGTATTCTTTTGCTGTTCTGATGTCAATGAGGAACTGAGCAGTGTGGATTTTGTGGATCTTGGCCTCCACCTTGAAGAAAGTAGCTCGGCAGTAGACAGTTGTCATTAGGGTTATCTCAGATTGGGGATTCACGTTTTTAGCAGAAAGTCAGTATTATGAAGTTGAGGTGTGGAGATTGTGGCATTTACCAGACAGGGAAGGTCTAATGTAGGGGTCGGGAACCCTGAAAAAGAGCCATGAAAGCCACATATTTTAAAATGTATTCCCGTGAGAGCCATATAATAT
The DNA here is from genome assembly GCF_000972845.2 of Larimichthys crocea. Lineage (NCBI taxonomy): Eukaryota > Metazoa > Chordata > Actinopteri > Sciaenidae > Larimichthys > Larimichthys crocea. Next base: position 4,515,424 of record NC_040021.1, read on the forward strand.
TTTTTAACACTGAATACAAATAAATGCGTGCATTTTTAAGCAAGACCAACAATTTTAGAGTATAATAAGTCTATGAATGCATTCTTTTTAATAATGTTGTTATACTGAAGCTAAACAATAATAAATAAAATACTTCATAACCTTAATGTGACTTGTCGCAGGCTGGGCGCAAAGAAGACCACCGGGCTCTCTCTCAGAGGGAGGGATAGAGGGAGATGCCCGGCCAAGGCTCCGTCCAGCATGGACTAAAACACAGCACGGACACTTCAGAAGCTATTTGGAATGAGTTAAAATGAATTTACAAAGTAGTTTTTAAGACTGCACATTGCTAGCGGATCTATTTTCTGACCCAGAGTGCGTCCGTGACTGGTTCTGAATGAGGGATGTTTTAGTGGTACGCAGTACCGGACCGTACCGGCTTACTTTCACCCCTGTCTGCGAGCCAGATGCAGTCATCAAAAGAGCCACATCTGGCTCGCGAGCCATAGGTTCCCGACCCCTGGTCTAATGGAATATGCTATTGAGTTGCATTAAAGGACATGTATATAATATCCACAATGAACAGTCAGATCAATCCTCCTTCAGTTTGACTATTCAGATTCAGCGTCCCCTCCCCTGAAATATACTAATTTAAAGTCACAATCTAAACAACATATAAAGTGTAAATGAGGCCAAAGAGACAAAATGAGCAGCTAAGAGACGCACAGACATAAGGGGGCTTCGTCTGGCTGGCTCAGCTGGACTTCCCTCCGTTATCTTTATGACAGGAGATCATCGTAATAAAAGCTTGCAATGGGCGGCTTGTGCCGTTAACTTTAACTGGGGGTTGATGAGGGAGACACTAATATGGCAGCAGATGGGGGGAGAGGTGGCGTAATTGATTAAAAGAAATACTAAAATCGATCAGGAGAAGCGGGCGCGTAACGAGACAGAGACAGATGCGCGGGTCAGCGCGGCAGAGAGGGGGAGACAGATGGAGGAGGGAGGAAGGAGACACACACAAACACACACACACACACACACACACACGCATAATGTAAACACAAACACAAACACACACACATAATGTAAACACAAACACACACATGTGCTCGGCTGCTGTGGACAGAAACACATCAGAACACACACTGATCCATGCTGCACGCACAGATATCGATAAATCATTCAAACGAACACACACACACACACACACACACACACACACACACACACACGATGTTTGCAGGTCAGACTCTGGAGTCAAGTTGACCTTCAACACAAGCAGTCCTAAGATAATGTTGTCCATACAAACAGGTATTTTCCATCCAAGTCACCGGTGAACTCGTCAGCACAGGAGCAATTAGTGTTTAGTGCCTTGCTCAAGTCCAGCGTCTGATCTGTCATCTTCCAGTCTGAGTTTTCTTGTGTTTATCCTCCTCGTCTCTTGCCGGTCAGACGAATCTGTATCTTACTTACACCCGCCGTCATCCACGGCGTTTCCTTACCTGGGAGCCTTTCTTGCTTCCTGGTAAGTTAATGATGAGCGTCTTCCCTCTGATACCACACACAGGTCTGTAACACAAAAAACACAGAGCAACGTTTATATGAATACGGAGGGAGGAAGGAAGGAAGGAAGGAAGGAAGGAAGCGGGTTAACGCTTGATTATGGTGATATATGCCTCTCCCTCCGACCTTAAAGCCTCGATTCAGTGTTTCACAGTGCGCTGTGCTTCGTCACGGGCGATGAATTAAAGTCGCTCAGCATTTTGTCTCACGTGAAAAGGTGAGACGGTCTACTCACGCTGTACTGTTATCGATCTGTGAGCCTGTACTGTCTCTGATCAGGTCTAAATACATGCACAAAGCATGCACCACTCATCGTGTCCGTGCCTTCGTCTGTTCTCGTGCTGTGTATTTTCATTCCCGTGTTGCTCTTCATAAAACTACCTGTTCAAATAGAGGATTAAATGACAAATTAATTCAATTTAAAGATAAAGTATGCGAGAGTGCGTGTCCGACCTGGAGAGCATGCCTAGCGGCGTGACGTTGAGAGATCCCATCAGCATCGCGAGAGACATCCCCGGAGCCTCGCGCTCTATCACCTCCTTAGTGGCCTGGAGAGAAGAGAGATGAAGAGGATGGTCATTAACAAGATCATAGTCTCGCTAAGCACGTGTCCATCTTAAGTCTTTATGAAAGGATTTATTCAAATGCTGCAGAGTTTATCCTGCAGATTAGATCAGGCAGGCTGAAGATACAGGCAGGAGTAGGGGTTTATATACAGAGACGGATGTTACCGTTTCCTCATGCTTAAAGAAGACGCTGTAACAAACAAACACAGACAGATCCATCCTTTCCAAAGTTACAGGGACTTCGATCTGTCGTTGAGTTTTAGCATTTTGTTTCCAAAACCCTGGATCGCAACGAAACAAACTTTCTCCTACGCTTTGGATAAAGGGAACGGCGTGGTGTTGTTCCCACCCTGCCTCTGACCCAGTCACTCACAAGATATTTATCACGAAGCGCGGAGCAGATGGACGAATTTCACAGTCGAATATCTCTGCGGTTTCAGAGAGTCATATTCAAGTTTTAGTTTACGTTTTGAAGTCTTTCACGCTGCCAGGGAGAGGGGGAACTATTTAGAGATGGATATGAAATAAAAGTGTACTTTTTTTCTGATATAACAAAGCTGATACAACTCTAAACATCAATATAATAAAAGAACAAGACATTGGGTTGTAGGTTATAAAGCAAATGGAGTCACAAGAGCAATACATTTTAAATATCGCATCTCTCTTTAACATTCAAGGTATTCAGTCATAGTAATATTTTATATATAAGGACCTGGAAACTGTTTTGGTTTCTCCAATTTCACTTTCAGTCTCGTTTTCTGTCAGAAGTCAAAAAACGACGTTTGTGGCTTTAATCCAGAGCGATTTACAGTTACAGAAAAATGAAACAAAAACAATAAAAAAGCTCAAGTCCTCGACCGAAAACATCACGGCAACATTAGAATAATCTCTCGTTAAAAAAAATCTTGTAAAGAGGCAAAGCTGCAACCTCTCCCGAATGCATCTCTCACCTCAAAACATCTGGACTGCCCTTCAAGTATTGATTTACAATCGCTCCTGCACAATCCATGCCTCAACTGCCCGAAGGCTGAAAAATCCTTATCTGACCTGTCTCCTCCCCCAACTACGATACATCCCCCATTAGCAATCAGGATTGATTCAATCAATGTTCGAATATGTCTTCGCAGTTAAACAGATTAATGTTGAATAAATTGACCCAGCAGCCTGGGATTTGATTTCACGGAGACCAGAAAGGATACAGGAGCGGTTTCACTATCTTTGTTTATGTGCAAAACGTGTAATAGGTTGTATACGGCATGTTCTTGACAGACAGATAGCAGAGAAGATAGGGCCTTCTCCTCCAGCTGTGTGTGTTGGGTGCCCTTGAGTTGAGTAACACTTCAAACACAGCATTAGAGAGGGAGAGAGGAGGAGAAAAAAGACTTTAAAGAAAGAGAGAGGAGCCACTGATGAGCATCGTGGGCTTGGACTCAGGAGAGGAGGAGGGAGAGAGTGTGGGAGGGACCGAGGAGAGGCGAGGACGCCTCGTCATACATGATGCAAAGTCACTGATTGGATGTTAGAAGGAGATGAGTTTGATTCAACAGGGGTTTAAACGACATGTTGAAGGAAGGGGACTGTGAGGTTTATATGATGAAATATGGCAAAATATGATCATAAAAAGGCCGCCCACGGTCAAATACAATATAACATTTTCCATACATCTTCCATAGTTTATGTGCCACGGGCTCATCAGAAGAAATCAATGTACTTGCAAGAGGAAATCAATTAACTGTTGGATGGCAGTTTATTTTAGGTCTACATGAGCGCTTCAGGCCAACTTTATCGTATGAAACTTTGAGATACTTCACTTTCCACTCTCTGCTACTTTATACTTGGACTCCTTTTCCGCTGGTAACAGAGTATTTCTACATCATTATTATTATTATCGCTACATTTACTGAAGTAAAAGAGTCTGAGTACTTCTTCCACCACCGGGCAGGACTAGAACTGCTGCAAGATGTTCATCAGAGGTTACATTTGTGTTGATTATGTCCCTGCAAACTACACCTTTCTATGTAACGATGTCCCAGCTGACAAAGACAACCGATCAGAGTCCTTCAACATGAAACTCCCTGAGAAAAAGAAGAAGTAGTCCGTATTGATTTCAGAAATGAAATCTATCTGGATTGCTAATGTAGACAGAGAGGACAACGGGTCAGATGAGGACTTCTCAGCCTCCAGATGGCTCAGACATGGTTTGTCACATTTGATAACGGATGCTTTGTAAAATACAGAAAGATGCAGCACTCACGCTTACAGAAAAACAAGGCAATTGAATCTTAAGCAACATTTATATTCCGGGGAGCGCACAAAGAGCCTGAAAGCTAAGACATGTAATCTCTTACTCCTGTCCCGCTTTCAGCTAAAACAGAAAACAGTCATGCGTGTCTCGCACAGCCTTTGAACACACGGACAGACGGAGAGAGATATCGTTGTCTCTGGCGCACGGGGTTGAATCAGATAGCAGCTTTTTTTATCAGTGACTACAGTGTCTACGTGGCTTCCCTATTCCAGGAAGGTTGCTGTCGGCCGTGATTGATGAGAACCGATGATACTGCTGAGAAGCACGGCTCATCCACCGCCAAATTGCTCGTGTGCGCGTGTGACAGAAGTAAAGCGGCGTAGATCCAAAAGAACGGTTGCGTGCGACGAGATGGGTAAATAAAAGATGCAGATGTAGAGTTCTGCATGTAGACACAACAGTACAATGCCTTTACAGTACAGCAGCCTGTGTATATACACGTGTGTGTGTGTATGCATGTCACACACACTTTCTATTTCATGTTTTCCGAAATTAATATTTAAAAATAGTGACCAGCAATGTTAAGAGAAACGTGTGTGACCACAGCTACATCAGACCGCTCTGCAGAGCTTGTAAAACTCTTGTTTCATGTAACTAGAACATAAAATCGTTTGCGTTAATGCACCCTAGAGTTACTGATCATAACCCGCTGATGCCATGTGAGTTGTCAAACTTATAAATATTGATTTAATCAGAACACAAACACGGTTTGATCGCAGCTTTATTAATGAAATGAAATATTGCGCGCGTGATCTTTATAATCTGGATTGGATTGGATTGGATAAGGGCTTTATTTGTCATTGTAACAGTACAGGTACAGTAAAACGAAATTGCAACACCAGTCTCATATCTCTCTAATTACATCTAAAATCGCAAAAAATATTGGAATTATTGGGAAAATCCGGCATCTTCTAAATACAAAAGTTTCCCTGAATCTATATTACTCTATGATTGATCCTTTTTTAAGTTACTGCAACATTGCTTGGGCTAGTACCCATCAAACTAAACTGCAGCCCATTTTTAGGTTGCAAAAACGTGCAGTGAGAATCACGGCTCTCCTCCAAGAACCCATACTTTACCTTTGTTTCATAAATTTGGTATTCTTAATATTTATCAGATTAATTACTTCCAGATTGCTCAGTTTGTATATTGTTCTTTAAACAAAACACTTCCCTCCTTGTTTGACAATTTTTTTTCTGCAAACAATCAATTTCATAATTTCTCAACTCGTAAAGCCTATCAGCTTCGGCCACCACAATCGAGAACTGTTTCATCACAATTTAAGATTTCCTACAGAGGTTCCAAGATATGGAATTCACTTCCTCCTCATTTTCTTAAACTCTCTCAACCAGCTTTTAAAAAATCTGTTAAACGTATGTTGTGTAATCAAGAACTGAATGTTCCGTTTAAATAATTATAACACCTTGATGTGTATATTATCCTGGATCTATGTGTTCAGCTTGCATTCTTATTCATACCCTGTAATTGTTTCAGGAGGTTCTCTTGACGAGCCCCTTGAGGGTTTTTTCGGACCTCCTTGCATGTCCGCTGTGCATAATATCCTTTTGCTGTTCGTTTGTTTTTGAGGTTTTTTTTTTCTTTTTCTTGTTTGTTTTATCTTTTATGGATAATGTAATTAATTATGTGCTAAATAAATCAAATCAAATCAAATCAAAAGTCTGTCCATACATATAATACATGTAATATGACAAGTGGGGGGAGGGTGGTAGAGGATGCAATCTGGGGTTGCAATCTGAAATATTTTTGATCGATTGATTCAAAAACATAAACAGCTCCTTTGTGAACAATTAGAAAATGTGTCAAGACTGTAAAAGTAGTTCATTAATCTATTATTAGTGATGAAAACACTCTCACTCTGACACCTGACACCCATTATCTCTCAACCGCTCGCTACACTATCCCATATTATTTTTCAAAAAAAAAAAAAAAAAAAAAGTGAGTCAATAAAGATCTAACTTCTGCCTCTTTATTTCCCATGTGACCATCGGGGCTAATTACACTGTGTGTTAATCAGCGCCGCGTGCAATCAGCGAAAACAGGCCGAGGTTCTCCGATTAAAGCAGCAACAGGAGAGATCTACCTTTCGACAGCGGATCTGTTTTACATATTAAGTTATCCTCACACTTCCGTTGGAGTTGTGTAACATCGCTTTCCTTACATGACCTCTTAAAAAAAAACAGTGTCCATATTTCACCCCGAGCTGTCCCCAGCTGCTTCTTACGTAACAAAGTTTTTTGGCCCATATTTTAATACAACATACTTATGAAATCTGAGCGGTGAAACGTGACTTTGGACGTCGGTTTCTATCTCTCCTTTCAGCCGACATACGCTGCTTTTTACGTCTCACTTCAAGTCAGATTTTTGCACAAAACAGGACAAAGAAAGAAAAACGGTGAGACACATCTGGACTCACCTCTGGTGTGACGTCTCTCGGGGCGAAGCCGGTGCCTCCGGTGGTTAGGATGAGGTTAAGTTCCTTTTCATCACACCAGTCTACCAGAGTCTCCTGTCGGTTCACACACACACACTATTAAATATACTCATCGCAGCATATATATATATAGACAGACACAGTAGATAATCAGACACTGATTGATAGATTACATACCTTGATCTCGTCGATCTCATCCGGCACTATCTTGTAGGCCGAGATCATACCCCCCAACCTGTGAAAGGAAGAAAGATCATTAGATCACGGATACAGTTATTAACGTGCATATTCCATCCCGTGAAGGGCATAAAAGATTCAAATGTAGGTCTCCTCCAACAATCCACGGCATGCTGTGGGGCTTGTGTAAAATTAAAATGCCTTTATTTTACAAGGAAGCATATTTAAAAGGATTCAACTGTTCTCGCAGTTATTAAAGTATCAGATTAAAGACATGATGCTCCCTGCAAGAACACCCTCTTTTTTTGAACAGGGAGGTCAAAAAGGTCGGACCTTGCCAGAAATCAGTGTTTTCTTTGACAAGCATTTAGAGAGCTTAAACTCAAGATGACCACAGGACCATAAACACTGCCCTGCTGCAGGTCAATCAACAGGTTAAGTAGCAGACGTTGGACATCTCATTTCTATCTTTCTGAGAGTATTAAAGCAAGAAAACGCTCATCTACCGAGTCCCATATCCCAGACACGCACCCCCAAAAAAGCTTGTAAATGTGAGTGTTTGTCTGACTGAGGCGATGTCTGTTGTTCAATTCCTGGTTTGACAGCAGAAACAAGACTTTGAAAGTAACCCTACATCTGTCGTTTAGGAAAACGCTGCTCTGTGAAATGGAGAGAGAACAGATGACAGAGTCAGAAGACGTGCGAGAGGAACAGAGGGAATAAAGACAAGGCTGGGTGAGAGACGTAGAAGAATATAACAGCAAACAAGGAGAGAGGAGAGAGAATGCCCTTGAACATCCCATCCTGGAAGGATTTTTCACACAGGACAAGACAGAGCTGCTGAACAGCGAGCCATGGTGCCCTCCTGTGGCCAGATTGAACACGACACCCCAAAAAAGAACAACCCCAGGCTCAAGGTGAAGGCTCTGCACAGACAGCCCTTATGTAACCCTTTTTCTTTTTTAAAGAAACGCTATTTTTGGGAGACTACTGCATCATGTTTCGCCTCCGCGTCAGCCACTAAAAAACGCCACGATACCCTCCCTTCACACAAAATGCCCATGAAACTCTGTGAACATTTAAAAAAACATGCACACACATGGAAACTCTCGCTCTCCTTGCAGACAAAGAATACACCCTTGGAAATGAGACACACTAAAGCAAGACAACGGTAAAAATTACCGCAGCAAGCATGGAGACGAGGCATGAAACTCAGAGGGAGGCTGTCTGCTTCTGACTAAAGAGGTGGAGAAGTCAGGAAGAATCATTTCATGAAAACACTGCACACACACACACATAGGACCACTCGGAGCATCCACTAACTTGTGCACCCACCCACACACACACACACACACACACACACACACTCCCCTGCTGACATTCCTGCGATGGCACGAGTGATTTACTTCTCCTGATGTGTTTCGGAGGGGAGGGCGTTTTTTGGCATCTTTCTATGTGTGTGTGTGTGTGCATGATCGTGTTCACGCGTGTGCATTTGTCCGTTTGTTTGTTTGTGCGTCTGTGTTACACCTCGGGAGAGTAAAGGAGCTGTCAGGACAAATCACCTCTCTCCCTCTCTTGGGGTTTTATTTTTTTATTTTTTTATGCCTCTCTGTTTCAGCCCAAATGAAAATATGCTCAACACAAATAACTAGGGTTCCTTCCCACCGTTTCCTAGGCAACCCCTGCTGCCTGAAGCCTCTAGTTGCCGTGGTGTTCACTGCGAGTGTGAGCGTGCGAGAGTTTGTGTGTGTGTGTGTGTGTGTTTTGTGTTGCATTTGTAACTATCGGGGATGCCATTTCTGTGCGAAGGCAGCAATATGTTGTTGAATGGACGTTTTTTTTTTCCGAGTGTGTGGAGGTGCACGGAGCATGGAAATATCTCTCAGGCATGATGCGTCTATTCATGTGTGCATGTCGGGAAAAAACTCAAACGCATCTGTGTTTACAGACATCTACGTGTGGCACGCTCACACAGAACATCTGCAGTATTTATAGAATATGTGAATGTGTGCATGTACGTGCACACGCTGTGTTTAAACACTGATGGATCCTGTGTGTGTGTGTGTGTGTATGTGCAGTTTGTTCACGCCACGTGTGAGTGTGTGTTTTCCTGGGTATGTATAATGTGTGCATACACAGAGCAGAGGTGTTTTTCTCACCGTGTCATGGTTTTCGGTTTCTTGTTTTAGCGTTTCCTGTTTTATTTTGTAATTCTGCCCTCTCCTCGTGTCCGTAACTTTGTGCCTTTGTTGCCAGTTTTGATCTGTCTGATTAGTTTTCATGAGTGTCTTGACACTTGGAGTGTTCCTTAGTTTCAGAGTCAGTTCGTCTTCATTCTATGTTCGGCTTTAGACTACTACTTTCTTGGACCAGGAGTGTTTCATGGACTTTGGATTTATGCTACTCCTTAATGGATTTGTTATCCTGCACAAGTTCAACCACTGAGTCTGCATTTAGGTCCTACACCTGTCAATATAATCCAATACAGTTCAGCATCCACCACAAACCCCTTCAAAATGAACATGCAGTTGAATCAACATCTCTCTGAAACAAACTGAATATAACCTTCATGAAAAGAGGATTTATTACAAGATTTCTGTGGGTAAACTGGCAATATGGTGTATGTTTGCATAAAAAGCAGAAATATGTGCGAATGTTGGGCTGCTGCACTAGCCTGGTACCAGACCTCTGAATCCCAAACAGTTTGTTCAGCAGTTCAAATAAGTCTGATGCTGTGACCATTGATGATTTAATCAGCTTTGTACGCAGAATAAGAAGGGAATGCACGGCTAGCTACTGTATCTACAAGACTACATCCATTAAAAAGTAGATGGTTGTTGCAGTTTAGTCCTTTTGTTGCATGTCATAAAGACAAAAATGCTAAAGAATTAAGATTAGACAATCACGATCAACACGGATTCTCGAACGACAGCTGCAGGTTCAGCGTGGACTGAAAACTACGTCACCAGGACAGACGCATCACTCACTGCTGACTGGTTAGGCCAAAACACAAACTACTAAAATGGCAATTCAGTCTGTATGTATGCACACATATGTGCATATATTTATATGTGTGTGTACATGCATAGGTTAGTACACATGCTGTATCTGTATATGTGCATATACGGTACAAAATATGTGTAGATGCATGTGTAAGTGTATCTGAATGTGCATGCTTATGGATGCATATATACAGTATGTGTATTTATACACGTGTGTTTCAGAGTGACGGACTTCTTTGCAGATAGAGCGCTCGGCTGGGAGGGTGCGCTCTGAATTGAGGGAAGCCTGGGATTAGATGGGAAACATTTTAATCTCTAACACCCATCTATGTCTCTTTCTGCTGCAGGGGGGTTACGACACATAAAGCTCTCCTTTAAACCGCAGGACAGAAGGTAGTCGGCCTTGGGATAAAGGCTTTTTGCACAAGACGTGGACAAATCCTGATGTGGGGCGGAGGAAGGAATGTAAGTGGGGGATGTAAGAGTGGGGCAGGTGGACGGAGTTGAGAGAAGTGTGAAGGGTGGTGGTGGTGGTGTTGGTGGGGAAGGTGGAAGAGCATGGCAGTAGTTTTTTGGCCTGAAAGCCCGGATGCCTCGGCCAAATCTTTCTATGAATAAAAAACGAGCACGGAGAGGAGGATAAAGAGAGAAAGACAGGAATGAGAGAGAGAAGGGAGGGATAGATTGTCAGGGGCACACTTAACAAGAGAGAGGAAATGTATGTGTGTGTGTGTATATACGTGGGTGCATGTGAGCCAGCTGCAAATATCGGTGGTTGTGGGACACTTTCAAGATAAGACCCATCTGCCAGGGTGATTTCATTAATAATACAAGCTCTTTGTACAGAGCACTCAATCTCACTCGCTTTCTTTCTCCTGCACACACACACACACACACACACACACACACACACACACTCTGTCCAGGGACAAGAGGAGAGCCTTGGCCATCTCCACGCTCCCAGTTGTAGCATGGAGCCCATTACAGCTGAGTTGTTGGTTCGTCCATGTGTAGGAAAGCTCTCAGGGGGTCACCTCTCAACATGTTAGCTGATAGAAGGAAGGATGAAGGGATGGAGGAGGAGAAGCAGAAGGAGGAGGAGGAGGAGTGGACTAGCCCACCTCTTCAAAACCCCATACTGTGATAAGATCTCTGAGTGCTCGGCGAGGGGTCCCTCTCTCATGATTCCACTCACGGCCACTAAACAACACATACAACGGCCTAAAAAACACACACACACACACACTCTCGCACACCCACTCTATAAAATATTCTGCGGACCACTCCACCCCACAAGTGTTCTATTTATTTACAGAATAAATGTCATCCTGGTTCTGATCTGCCAACTGCCGACAGTCCCTTCTCCCCATTTCATTTTCTTTTTTCCCCAAAAAAAAAACATCCCCAGCTGTGCCACATCATATCAAACAGACTTCATATATTTAAACGACAAAGTGAACATCTGCAGCCAAAACAAAGCGCGGCTCGTACTTGCACGCGTGTTTCAATTACTTTCGGGCCTGAACTACATGTTTGTTCAGGTCTGCGCGTAGAACCTCAGAATCACTGAGACTTTACTATCACGCAGCTGAGTCACATAATCACAAATATGTTTGCAGGGAGTGCCAAAAAAAGATGGAAATGCAATCTTTGCTATTTTTGTTTGGCACGTTTTTGACATGTACATTTAAAGGACTCGACTCGGCAACTAAACTTTTGTCCAGTTGTGTGAAAATTTTAATTTCTGTGCGTTGAAAACAGTTGTCGCCCATGATGCCTTGGGTTGAGTCTATTAATGACTCTCTTGTTTTTGTCTTGAAATGTACCACCAACCACCTAAAACTAGCCGGGTGCCGGGCAGAACAGACGCTAAAAAGAAGAATATTTTCACATCTCACTTTCAGGATATATAGAACAAACATATTATTGTTATTTTAAGTTGCTTTGAGTTGAGCAAACGCTCAAGGAGCAACATTAGCATTCATTTGTTCACCCGATGGATGTTAGTCCAGTGTTCATTCTCATTTTTTGCTCTGCTTTGGTCACCACCATGGTGATATGTTCACCGGATAGTTGCTAACTTTGTCTATCTGCTGTCTAGTCCTGAGCAAAATGGGTTTTTAAAAAGGGAAAACAGCAAAACCAAACAAAGTGTGAACTGAAATAGTAGATCTGGAAGGCTGCAAATCCAAAACAACGAGCTGAAAGTGGCTAAAATGCTCCGCAGGGCTGAGGCGAGGCGCTCTGTGCGTCACTCCGAGCGTGTCGCCTTTTGATTTGATCCATTGTTAATATAAAAACACCGAGCACAGCAGCTTTAACGGCGCGATTGCAGCGACCTACTGATGTGCATTTGGATGACGATATGATTGCTTAACTTTACATTAAACATTGCGTACAGGCAGGCGCTACATCTCTAAAGGTTTACGTGTGTGTGTGTGTGTGTGTGTGTGTGTGTGTGTGTGTGTGTCCTTGTCCCCTGACTGTCTCTTGACTGTGAAATTGGGCCTACTGTCACCCATCTGATTGACTTCTGGCTATTCTTAGCCATGACAATTTGTAAAATTGACAAAGGTTGTTACAACACAAGTCGCTGGAGGGCAAAGACACAGAGTTGGCTCAACAAGCCCGGGAGGGAGGCTCGCATAAACATAAACACACACAGACACACACACACACACACATTCGTGACACGTAAAAATATATAAATCTATAACATAATTACTCGCTCACACTGGAAAGGTAAATGTGTGTGCAAAAAAGCGACACACACACACACACAGAAAAGGACGACCACATGTACACACACTCATCTGTGTGTCCTTGAGTCTGGGTATCATTTGTTTGACCCCCCTCCCTTGTGTGTCTTGCTCTTTTTCTTTGTTGCCACGTATCATTTTTCTCTCCACCTGACACACCTCTAGAAGCTCCTGAATGCCAAACTGGGCAGACTGATTGATCGCATGTGCCAGTGAGTGTGTTTGTGTGGCTGCGATCATAGTTTATGTTATATGTCCTGCTGTGGTCCCATGCTCCCCTCCCTCCCCGCTCTCTCTGTCACTGTCTCCGTCACAGCGGCGGTGGCACATTGAGGGCACAGAGCTCCGGCTGGGAAACCTGATGGAGCCGCTGAATCACAGTGAGGCGTGGATTAACGTGGAGGATCTCAGGCCGGAGGAGGCCGGTCACTACTGTCCCTGCGACACAGCGGAGCAGACAGCGACGGTTAGACCGTCTGTCCGAAAATGTTCAGTTTACATGTTTAAGAGCGCTCTCTCTAATCCAAGATCGACTCTCTCGGTTAACTGGCACACAACACCTTCATCCAAAGTGTCCCTAACTCAGAGCAACACCATCAACCATCACTGGAAGTCCATTCCTTTCCCATGGAAATGAATGTGGACATGTATCGTAATATTTAATTACATAAATCCACGTCTTTTGTAACTTTTGTATCCAAACAAGGGTGGAGATTAGGATACATCGCCTAAGATTGAGTTACATTAAAGTGTTCGTTCACTTAATGAGTGATAATACTGCTTAGCATCTCTCGTACGTGTTTGTTTTATACCGAGAATACCTCTTACGTGTCATTTTCTTTAACAAAAGCATGATTTTTAGGAAAACTAAAGGAAGAAAGTACAAAATTTAAACTACCAGACTACTAAAGGGAACTTAATCCCTGCCTGGATCATGTCCGTTCAGAAGAGTTACATTCCTGTACCACAGATGAGTCAAAGGAAAATGGTAGGTGCAGAACTTTGATACCGTTAAATGGGTTAAAAAGCAGCCCAACATGCAAGACAGATATTAAAGAGTTAACTCAAGTCAGCACTGATCTTTTTAATATTTAACCAGCACCAAGTAATTTGAGATGTCCAAACAACATTAACCCTGTTAGACGGTTCTATAGGAAAAAAAATGAAATATGTTGCCGATGAATGTTTCCTGAAATCTTCACTGTGAATATTTTGCCGATACTTTACATTAAGAACACAATTTAAAAAAGGCAACTGAAGCATCGTCGGCTCAAGAAACAAACTTGAATGAGACGCACAACAATGCCACACAACCTCATCACGGCACCACATGACAGCGCAAAGAAAGCCACAGAAACGCACACATGCATACACAGATTAAAGCATGTCTGTGCTTGTAGCGACACGAACAAAACAATACAGAACAACTCCACAGATTCTCCCTCGTGTGCACGCTGTACAAATAAGCGTGCATTAGATCCCCGATCGCTCTCTGGCACTCTGTCTAGCGTGACGCACATGACATGGCACAAGCCTCCTCACGCTCCCTCTCTGTGTCACACATGCCTGACACATACATTACACATCAGCCTCGAAATAAACATACCGTAAAGGGACATGACAAGCATGGATCGGTGCAGGATCCCATAGCGGGGAGGGGGGGGGACTGGTGACACTCCAGTGATATTGACTGATGTGATATTGTGACAGTGGAGCAGGGTAGCACCGGCGAATCGATGGCGGGTGTGGAGGGTGACTTGGATGTCGTGTCGCAGGCTCAGGCGGCATTTTTCAAAAAGGCAACATGCGATTATTTATCGACTGATGTAAACTTCTTTTTTGCTTGATATTGCAATATTTATTAAGTTCTCATTATGTGGCCAAAAGTATGTGGACACAGGTCAATTAAAAAAGTTTTTTTTTCCCCCCAGTTTGGTGTGGAGGAACAGAAGAGGCGTGCACAGAGCCTGGACCTGATCTGTATCCAATCTCACCACCATCTTCGGGATGAACTACCGATGAACTCGGGGGTACTATGAGCCCGGCCATATCGCCCAACATCAGCACCCAACCTCACTAATGCTCTTGTGGCTGAATGGGTGAAAATCTGTTTCACAGAGAGATTTTTGTCTAGATTTTAGTTCACGTGTGATGGAAACGATTGTTTTCCTGTGTGTGTCCTGTTCTTTTGTCACCGATCACATCCCTGTCAAGGGAAACGGGTTGATGACATCGCCTCCTTTCGCTTCTTCGAACAAGTAATGACTTCTTGCGGCTACGCCAGCGTCATCCTTAAACAGAAGAGCGCTGCAGCTCTTTTGTTGTTGCCATGCACGCTGGGAATTTCTCTCCATAGGGCGACACCGAGCCCCGACATGTTGTGTCGAAGAGATATTTTTAGTTTCTTAGTTACACTCTTGCAGCTTCACACACGCAGATAACCTGTGCATCTTTTAGAGTGTTTAGAGTGAGCTGGTGTTATTTTGTCATTTTTTGGAGGTTTGCGTTCATCATGGAAAGAGTTACTCACAGGGAGGGGTCATGGACGAGATCTTTGAGGTTGACGCCACTGCGGTCCTCTGCGAGGTTTCGAAAACAGCTGTCACTCACTGGATAGACAGAGAGAGAAGAAAATTTAATTAGCACACAAATTCCTATTGTTACATCGGCGACACGTGACATAAATAAATGTAGGTTGTTACAAGGGAAAAGGTATTACGCTCTCAAAAACTTAAAGTCTGTGTAAAGTGAGAATAAATGTGCTCTGAGTTTGTCAGACCAAAGAAGAAAGTCAAGCAGCCATTTTGAAGCGACTGAAACATCTCTATCTGCTCTGCTCAGGGTGGCCTCAGCGTGTCATCGAGCCACCCTTTAAGGACCGCCCACAAAATCCTGGACTGAAAACTGGTGGAAAAACAGTTTGAACTCCACATTTCAGTAACATATCGTTCAAAGTCTTTTCACGTGTTTTCAGCAACTATTTTCCAACATATTTAATGTATATTGAAAGAAATCTCAGAATTGCTTTTACACAGACTTAAACTCCTCACAACATGGATAACAACATGTAATTATTCAAGTGAAATGATCTTTCTCTGCAGAGATGATGAAGACACCGCTCCAATTAAAGCACATCTCTGAAGAGTACTGCTTTTGGAAACATGTCTGTATTCATTCGCACATTTTGATCCACGTTTCACACCTGTGACTTGACAAAAAAAAAAACTGAATCTTGGTCATAGACGACTCTTCCATTGTGTTTTTAAATTAGAGAGAATAGGATGCTCTCATTTGCTGCAGCCCCACTTGTCAGTTTGGACTGTGCACCTGTACGGAAAAAATTATTTTGGTGTAACTGCTACGTTGCATTCTGCATCATTTCCTCGAATACGCCCACTACATGAACAAAGCGAACGCCGCCGTCCCACCCCGCACACCGAGCCGAAGCGAGGCCACACCTTCGCTCGTCTCCAACCTCTCTCCATGAAACCGCCGGCGACCCCTCAACTGCAGAGCAGGTGCGAACCACATGAGTCATCACGGTGATCACAGCCGGATAGAGTGACGGATAGAGCGAGACAGGGAGGAAGGCGAAGGCACGGGGAGAGGAAAATGGGAAAGAAAGCTAGAGGACACAGAAAGAGACAGACGGGGAAGGATGAAGAGAGGGACAAGGTGTTTTGTGATGTGACGGGGCCAAACGTGAAGGGACACGCACTCGTGTCTTAAAATAGATGTAAAAACGAATAAACCGAAGGGAGGGGCGGATGATTGTGGTGGTGCAGTGGATTTAATAAAAAAAAAACTTGATGCACTACTTGTAGACAAGACTGGAAATGTCATGATGTTACTCCGATGAAGTGCCATGATCCGTGAACGAGAGAGGAGGGACAGGGGGGATAGGCTGAGTGGATGGGTGGTGCAAGAATGGTGTAGAGTAAAGATGGCAAAGGCTGGAGCGTGAAGCAACAGAGCTGGAAAGGATGGGATGGATGTTGGTGGAGGAGAGGGGATGAAAAGGGATGTAGGGATGCAAGGGAGGAGGAAAGCAGTGCCGACGGGGCAGCGCTGTGGAGACAGAGGTAAACAGAGGGTGCAGGACGTTGCTCTGGGCTCTGGCAAATAAATGGGGAGAGTGTTGACATTTGCACACCGAGCCAGCTCGGGAAAGAGAGAGAAAAAAGGGGGAGGAGGAGGAGGGAGGGGAGGGGGGTGAGGCGAGATATACAGCGAGAAAAAAGGTTGAGGGAGCAAGCACATGGAATACACACCACCCCGGCTTTAGAGGGGCACTGCTGCATAAGTGCATGTGTGCGTGTGTGTGTGTAAAGAGGGAACTTCCTTCAAGACTGCAGTATTCCTTACACACACACACACACACACACACACACACACACACACACAGCCCTCCTCAGTCTTTCTCTCCCAGCTACCCCTTGATCTAAAAATAGCCGTTCCACTCTCCTACAAGAGGCAGCAACCATTCTGAACCAATCAACACGCTCTGTCAAAGGCATCGGTACCCACCACCCCTCTATGTGTGTGTGTGTGTGCCCACATGTGTGTGTGTGTGTGTGTGTGCAACGAGGGGAACTCCTGACTTGAAGGTAATAAAACTGCCCCTCCCTGCTGCACCGGTTAGTAGGTACGGAGGGGAAAGCGTTTCCCTTTTTCGACAAAACAATGGCACGGAAAAGAATCAAGACAAAAAAAGAGGGAGAGAAAGAGTGAGGGTGGAAGAGAGAGAGAGAGAGAGAGGGAGAGGGAGATCTGGCTGCAGTTGAAACAGGCTTCAAAGGAATATTAATGTGATCCTGTGCAAGAGCTGAAGACAGGGGAAGAGGAGAGCGGGAGAGGGAGGGAGAGGAGAGAGCGAGAGGGGAGGTGGGGGGGATGAAGGTGCGTAAGAATTCATGACACTGCTCCACCCGCTCACCTTTCTCCAGGTAAATCTGCAGCTTAGCTTTCATCCCCCTGCCCGCCTCCCCCCTTCCAAAAAAACATTGCCGTGCACTGCATCGTCTCTCTCTGGTGTCCGTCCTGAAACCTGCAGGGGTTTTTAATCATCACGTCCCTGATCCCTGAGCAGCCACTCTAGCCTCAGGTCATGGCGACAATGCACGTGACCCAGCTACTCCCCCACGGAAATCCAATTCACAGCAACCTAAAGGTCAGACGGCGAAGACGAGACGGACAGCTGTCAGAGCTGAGACTGATCCGTGGACATTTTCTGATATTGCAAACACTTTTGCTCTTTTGCGTGTGATGCTGTTTGCGTGGGAGTTATACCTGTGTGTGCTAAATAACAATAATGTGGTTAAAAGCTTCAGAAAAAAGCCAAGTAAGTGGATCTTGAGCATGCTCATAATAATATTAAGCAGTTTTTTTGAGGACTGACTTTACATGCTTGAGATGTTAGTACCTTTGATGATCTCTCTCATGCAGATGACTTAAACCACATTGCATCTCTGTAATTAATAACTTTTCAATATTTTCTGGTGCCTATGCCTGCATTGACTCCTATCATCTCACATCTGCCTCCACCTGTGTGAGTGTGTGCGAGTGCTGAAGCCTGGACGTCCCCAGACTACAGTACAGCAGGCAGTGGGAGGAGAGCGGGAGGCCTGAGCTTCAGAAGCATTACGCAGGGCAACAGCGCATCACACACGGGACCCAGGCGTGCACACCGGAACACAAAACGCTCATGCACGCTCTTAAAGGGTTAATCGCTGAAGCGTAACAGGGCGAGAGAGATCAGGACACGGGGGACGACATCAAGAGACCAAAGAGATTGGAAGTGATCGGAGGAGGGAAAAAATGTCAATATGGAGCGAAAATGGAAAAACACAAAAGGAATTATTGCCTGATGGGGGAAAAAAGAGGAAAAATATTTTTGTCCGAGCATAGATTTTATTGTTGTGCACAGGTGGGGGTGGGGGTATAATTAATAACACTACAGGTAGATAGGTTAACTAGCAGCTGAGCTCTTTGTGTGATGCAGGTAACTCATCTACTACACCTGAGTCATCACACCGTAAGACTTCAAACTTTCAGCAGAGCAAGAAATGTTCAATCAACGGGTGAAGGGTGTGTGCATTTCCAGAATCAGATTTATTGCCAAGTAGGTTTTCACTTACAAGGTAGTAAAAATAGTGAGTAAGTAAAAAATATAAATATATATATATAAATATTTTCTGGCTTCTTTAGTCCTCTATGACAGTAACCTGATTATTTTTGGTTTGTGGACATTTGAGGACAGGGTCGGACTGGGAACAAAATTCGGCCCTGGCATTTTTCCTCTGGACCGGCCCACCACTGGACCGATGAACCTGCCCCCAAAACACACGCACTCAAACATTCTCCGACCCACCCATACTGAACCCCCAAATACCCCATAAATAACACAGAACATAGTATGCTCAATGAAGATCATGTTGTACATGTCTACACCTCATTAAACTTTGGAAATCATAACTTCTGAACCTGTCAAATATTAACCGATATTAGCCAGTGCAACCCAAAGCCTATTCCAAATGGATGCAAATGGGCCCTGAGTCCATTTTGGGCTGCTGGGCAAATGTTGCGAAGGCTACAAAACAACAAATAGATACAGAAAAACATCGGAGGCCACCGGCCCAAATGTGGCTGAGATGGACCGGCCCATCTGGCATTTGCCCGGTAGCACAGACTGCCAGTCCGAGCCTGTTTGAGGATAACTTTGGGAAGCGATTAACATTTTTCACCTTTTTCTGACACGTCTGTGGACCTCAACAAACAATCAATTCAAATCTATAATGAAAATAACTGTTAGTTGCAGCCCCTTTTTTGTCAGCACTGATTATTAAACGAAACTATTCAAAACATCTTGTTCCTGCAGTATTTCAGCCACGCTTTAGTCATCGGCGCCAGAACAAATGAAAGAAACATTGATCAGTCATTGTGGGGTAGCGACAGGTAAGTTAAGCAGTCATGCAAACACGATAATACATCAAATTGTGTGATATTCTGTGATACACATACAGTAGATAGCTTTGTTTGATGGCCAGGTTACCGAACCTGAATTTATCCTATTTTTGCAGTCAGCAAAATAGAAATAAATATACTTTAGCCTTTTGTAGTAAAAGGAAATGATGCAATACGTGTGCTGTAAGGCAAAAAAATAAAAAATAAAAAATCAGGACCCTGTCAATCAAACTTAAAAGAGAGCACTTATTTTTTATTTTTGTTTTCAGCCACTGCTGTTAGCAGCTCCTTCCGTGTGTATTGCATCATGGGACATTAACAGCACACAAAAAAAAATAAAAATAAAGAAACTTTTTTTTTTTTTTTTTGACACAGTTACTGAATTTCCGGAGTGTACTTCATTTCATCACTTTCTGGTCTAAACACATTATGTGGAATTGGGACAGAGCAACAGTCTGTCTAACAAGTAGGACAGATGCTGTCAAGGTCAGCGAGCGAGCGCAGACTAGGTCTGGTCTGGAGGTAAAGTTAGGCAGGCAGACTACATGCTGACTATCTGTAATACAGGACTTTAGGCCGGTAGCGGGCTATGTGCTGTCAGTCTGTTAGCCACGAGCAGAGGGGATTCATAAACTGCTACTATGTTCCACTCAATCATTTCCAGGACATAAAGCAGTCAGCGCTCATTATCTCCCTGGGATCCCGCACTAATGGGGTTTTCCCTTATAGCAGGTCCTCACACACACACACAGCCCACATGGAGTGCCTGTGTTTGCATTTACACACCTATATATAAATGTCACACAACAAACATGGGTAGTTTCATACACTGTTTTCAGGTACATGAACACACACACGCATGCACACACAGAGAGTCTTGGACACCTTGCCATGGATCAGCAGTTTTACACACCTTGCGCTACAAATCACAGTGCAAGACAGAGCGCCTAGACTTGTTGTGCCAAAGTCTGCTTCCAGTCCAATTATGACAGTGCTTATCTATCATTATGGCACCATATACCCCGCTGCTCTTGGAAGAAAAACTAAAAATCTGTGTCTGGTGGGTTTTTTTTTTGTGGATATTTTGTGAATTTCTAGTCAAGAAATTAATGTGACTAAAACTGTAAGCCGTGCGTTAACAAGTTTCAACCTGCTTTATCATCATCGTTCATTATGTTCAAATAATTCATGGATATTTCTATACACGTGCAGGGAAATGCAGCAAACCCACCAGCACAGAATCGCCTTCTTACGTCTGAGCAGCCCCGCTTGGCATCTCTATTGTTTTTTTTTATCTGCTAACAGCAAGTGCCAATGGACCCTCCAGCCCTGGAGATGCTACTATGGAGTTCAAACACAGGATTGGGCTGACATCTGCTGGTGGGAGGGACAACACCTCTGCACACCAATAAGCCTCAACCAAAGTGATATCACTGCCTCCTGTCTCCCGTTTCACTGGCTTGTTCTGTGTCAAATAGAAACACTGGGCCCCAGGCCTCGGATTAAATGGGCTTAATGATGAATAAAGGTACGGACCCGCCTCCAGATTGTAATGGGGTGGGGTAGACATCTGACTAGGGGCCTTTTCAGTACTACAACCTCCTCCTAGCCAGAAGAGGAGAGGAGGAGAAGAGCAGCGATGCACAAATACCAGCATCTTCATTCCACGGCAGGGTAAATTTCCAAATTAATAAAGGCTTCACCGTGCTGGGTAAAATATAGTAACAGCAATAACAGCAGATAACCTAATCTAATATAAGCCCACTGTATCTTAGCAACCTTGTTAATTCTGAGAGGAGCAGTGGGGTAGGCAGCAGAAGCACAGCATCCATCATCAAAGACACACCCAGCAGCAACACACACACACACACACACACACACACACCAATTACTAACAAACTCTCAAGCCCACGACACCCGCACATGCACATGCTATCTTACCATTAGGCGCTATCTCAATCACACTGTGATACAGATGAATGCATACACATGTGCAGGGATACACACACTCCAGCACATACACACAGATCCTCAGGCTTACTGTAAGCAGCCGGGAGAATGGAGGGGGTGTGGAGCGGAACAATGGGATCCTAATCGTCGGGCTGCATTTCAAAGCCTCTCCCCTCTACAACACTGTTTCTAGATAAGATTTGAAAATGCTATTTATATCCGCGGGGAAAGGAGCCAACCAGCAGCTTGATTTTCATTTATTTGAAGTCAGATCTAAATTGGGGTAGAGTTACATAATGCAAGGAGTGCGACACTCCACCTGCTACTGCCGAGCCAGCCATTGAAGAACACTACAGCCCAAAAAGACACCGGGCCCACGCTAATACTGCAGCTAATAATTACTCTATCGGCTTAATAACCGGCGCTTTACTACACCAAGAGGAGACCGGCTCATCCGTGTGGGTACAGCAGTGGGCCGAGCCGGCATCTCAAATCCAAACCTACTCCAGCGTAGCCAGGGCCAAAATCCGGCGACCATGCTGAGCCAAGGACAAAACAACACGGCACAGCATGGCCCATTCCCCCCACCACACACACCAGATGTGCAGAGAAAGAAAGACAGAGAGAGGAGGGGAGACAGCTCTGTTCTTCACAGCTGTGTCCGAGGCAGGAAGACAGGGCCCATCCCAGGCCAGCTCTACCCCTCCCTGGAGGAGAGAGAGAGGCAGCTCCATCCCAGGTTGAGTAAAGAAGGAGGAGGAGGAGGTGGTGGTGGTAGGATGGACATGTGGAGTTGAGGGAGGGTGAGCTGGAGCCTAACCCTGACAGGATTAAGAGAGCAATTCACAGTGGATGAGAGGAGGGGGGGAGGACAGAGAGAGAGGAGGAGAGAGGGGAGCAGCGGTGGGAATACTCCGAAAGCAAAGAGGGAGGGCAGAGAGAGAGAGAGAGAGAGAGAGAGAGAGAGAGAGAGAGAGAGAGACTAGTAAGGTAAAATGGGAGGACATTGAAATGACTGGTCGGGGGAGGCTGCGAGAAGAAGAAGAAGAGAGGTGCGGGGGAATGAATAAAACACATGCAGGGGAGTTAACAGAGTGAAGAAAGAGGAAGAATTAGAGAAAACGAGGAGGGAAGATGAAGGAGATGGGGAATGATGAGAGCAACCATGCAGGACAGAGAGAGTTCAAACGAGTGCTGAGCCCCTCCCTCTTCATTTTAACCATCTCGAGGCTTCGCTGTTCACGGCACAGATACCGACCTGGACAAAAGTTGTATCTTATTATGGGCCTTTGCATCTGGATTAATCAATATCTCAAAACTACAGACGTATAAGCTTAAATAGACCTTTGGATCCATACTGGGAAAATGTAGATAAATCTCAGTGTGCATGTGAAAGGAATCGACAAAAATGTACAATAATTAATTCATAATTTAAGTCAATTAACAAGGAAAGTATGTCCACATTCATACCTGGACATTGGTCAGTGCAACCACTGTCTGTCTAGAGCAGTGTGGGGGTTAGGGGCCTTGCTCAAGGGCACCTCAGAGCCGGGAAGCAAATAGAGAAGTGCTTTCACTTTTCCAACGCAGATTTTTGAGGTTATATTTTGTTTATTGAAAATCTTTTAGTTGGACAAGACAAGCGATTTGGCAATTAACCAACTTTTCTTTTTTCGAAGTTTTGACATTTTGGAGACAAATGATTCATTGATTAATCCAATAACTGGCTGATAGAGTAGATGAATTGTTGAGTGAATGCATCATTAACTGTATTCTCATAGTGGTCACAGAGAGATTGTGCCGACTGAGTGTTCACCCCCTAGTTCCAGTGACCTGCTCCTGAGGTCATTTTTCACTGGAATAAATAAAACATGAGAGGCAGAACCGGCTTTCTTAGTCAGCAAACAATAACACACACACACACACACACACCGCTATCAGAAAATACACCCACTCACAATCAACAGAGAAATCACCGACCATCAAAGCAGAAAATATTGTTTTCACCTGCTCCAAATGCTAAACTTATCTTCCATGATGCAGTGCATGTCCAAAAACCGACCGTCTGCTTTTTATTTATTTATTTATTTTTTAATCTTTCTTTCTGCCCCAGTCAGCCCGCTCTTCGTCACTTCTCACACTCTGCATAGCACTCACCTGGATCTCTCTTTATCATCCAAATATGAGCCCGAGACTGCAGCACCCAACAGCCTGCAGCTCTCCATAAAGGCCTCTCGTATTGATGTTTTATTAACGCGGCCATAAATATTGAAAAGACACTTACTAATGTAGCCACAGAGAAAAGTTCCAGAGACAATTTACAGCGCCAGGGAATACAGACGCCTTGAATGTGGCACCCTACGCCTCCTCTTTTTACTCTCCTCCTCCTTCATCTCATTTCCCACGCCATGACAGAAATGCCCCTGCAGCTTCAACATCACCCCCCCCCCCCCCCACCCCACCACATCCCCCCCATCAACAGCCCCCCCATCTTCTTCCCCTTCTCAATTTTTCCTCTTCAGTGAAATCAATGGATTGGAGGGGCTTGACGATCCGCCACACCCCTCTGCAAATATTAATCATAAATCACGGCCTCGGAGTATAATGAGGCTTGTTTCTAATGACAACAGGCGTGATGAATGTGTCTGTTGCTCGGTGTGGCATTATCATACAGCCAGGCAGGAGTGTGTGTGCACGGGTGTGTATGCGGTGCATGCAAAAAGGGGGGTGGGCAGGTGTGTGTGGATGCTGTAGCATGACATTTCGATGGCAGAGGGCCCACGGCAAGCCAGCTCTCCGTGGCATTTCCAACAGCTGTTTACACACACACACACACACACACACAGCAAACGTGTGTTTTCTAAACACACGCGTGCATGTATTGTACATGCAGTGCATGAGTACAGCCATTCGCCCGCTGCAGTTTACTAAATAAAAGCCATAGTAGATGCCATTTGAAGTATCTGTCAGTGCAAGATAGGAACAAAAACATAAAATATTGACTAATAGTACACATTATGTGTTTAGAAGTGCAGCTTATAGGTTATGATGTTGCTACAATCATTTTTACTATGCATACTACGGATGGATGAGCCACCTGGGCACATAGAGGATAGACACAGGAAATAAGGAAACACTAATTGCCAGGAATAACAATATTTTCAACATTATGTAACTCTATGTGCACTATGTAACTCTGTGCTCTGGGTCAGGAGACGTACGTAACGCTTTATGTCACTTATTTTGGTGAAACTGGATCAAATTTTCTCTCTTTTGATGGACAGTAAAGTAAACTGTAGCTGCTGTTAGCTACTATTGGCTTACTTAGTTAGCTGCACTGCCCGGACTATAAGTTCAGAGTGCTAGTGTTTCCACTGGTAGCACAGGTGCTTTAGTCCTCTGCTAAGAGGAGGTTT
The DNA here is from genome assembly GCF_000972845.2 of Larimichthys crocea. Taxonomy (NCBI): domain Eukaryota; kingdom Metazoa; phylum Chordata; class Actinopteri; family Sciaenidae; genus Larimichthys; species Larimichthys crocea. The sequence goes on from NC_040021.1 coordinate 4,540,562, forward strand.
TTTCAGGCACCAGAGCCAAAACCAGGGAAAGGAGCAAGCAGAAGGTGAGCATGGCAGAGGTGAAGAGATCGAAGAGGATGACGGAGGAAGCTAAGAGGAGGAGGAAAGGAAAAAAAGGGACTGAGCAAGTCATCAAATCTTGGACCGGCTTTTTGTCATTGGAGAGAGCTCCATGAAATAAAAAGCTGCAAGACAGACGCCAAGCTGGGCTTCTCGCTGTTGGACTAGTAAGTAATATTAGCTGGCTGCTATCTTGTCTCGTGTTGTCACTGCGCTTGCAAAGTTGTCGACTTGCCGGTTTCTGATCATAAGTAATGTAATCAAACACAAATAACACGTGTACAGCTGTTCATGTTTATGATGCTGAACGGCAACAAATGCCAAATCTTACACGAGGTTGCTTTAATAGATCATAAGTTGAAAAGAGTCCACATATTCCTGTATACAAATCTGGATTCAGTTATTATTATGCATTATTTTACTTGTGACAAGCAGTTCTTTTTTTGAAAGTGTTTCATATTTCTATGAGAACAGGTACCAGAGAGCCTGAACAAACACGTCTGAAATAAGCTTTAACGTAACGGGAATCCAACTGATTTAATTTAATCAATTAGTGTACGAAGTAACTGTGAATTAACATTCCTTAACTGATGATCTAGTGTGAACCAATCGCACACAGCCACAGTGACTTGATCATTTGTTAGCGGTGAGCAACGGGAATCCATGATACACCATGTATTAAATCATCATGAGTCATGCATCAGCTCAGCGTCATCGTGGCCAGGTTCTTGTGTAATTTGTTGCGAGTTGACCCTTTAATTTCGACGGGTTCGTAGCATTCTGCAGCTCGGAAAACAACATATGTGAAAGACAACAGGGATAATGTAATTACAGGCTGGCAGAAATATAAATAAATAAATTCACTCACACCTAACTGGCATATAGTTTCCCTTTTTTTTTTTTTCCAACTCAGCTCCTTCTGTGTGTGTGTTATCTATGGCTGCTCCATTAGTGAGCCAGGTACCATTCTCTTGTTAGAAGCCAAAATGAGCTCGAGAGCAGCTCTATTGATTTCAATAGAAATGTGCTTACACTGGCATCAATATAGCTGCACATTTCTGATCCCTCCCGTTAGAAGCTTCCCTCCTCTCCCCTTCTGCCTCCACATCTCTTCTTCTCTCCCCCTCCTCCTCCTCCTAACTCCTTCATCCTTACAAGCTGCTGATGCAGGGAAACCCAGGGCTGCACCAGTACAACCACGGCTTAGCTGCACATTCCAGTTTGTATCCTTGGACAAGCTGGGGGCGAATCTGCATGGAAAACGCTCAGCTCATTCATTTCACTTTGCTCAATATGACTAAAGAACGGGGCTGGAGAGTGGATGGGCTCTGCAATGGATAGCTATTGACTAACATCAGCAATGGGGCTCTTTATCTGTTGGCTTTTAGGGGTTGTAGTGAAACATATGTGCTGCGGCCTAATCAGATCAGGTATTGATTGGTCTTCATAGAGGATGCTTAACGTTCTCTCTGCTTCTCTGCTTCTCTGTGATCTCTCCGTCAAGGGAAGGAAGACAAGGAAGAACACAGGCAGAGGGACGGATAGTCGGAGGGCAGGGGTTATGGTGGGACTGCAGTCAGTCTTGCGGGTCAAGGTTAGGCTGACAGATGCACATTCGGAATCAATAGCAGGTTTCTGATCAAAGTCAAGGGTCAGACTCGTGCTGACCTGCAGGATCGTTTGATGGGCAAGGCAAATGCACATCCACGACCCCGACCCAAACACATCTCAAGATGTTGCAGCTGTCAAGACGATTCCTGGAGCAGGAGACGTGAGCGTATCGTAAGTGACACATTGTTCACTAAGTGGAAAGTTAATCTAAACTGCATCTCCGCAGGATTCCCATGTTGCAGTGATGGCAGGCTTCATCGTCGTCTGGTCCACCGGCTGCCCTCCTCATGACCAGCCCCAGCTCCCTGCCCACAAATCCCATTTCATGCCAGCCACGCTTCTGAAAAGGCAAGACAAAAGCCCGATCAGGCCAGCTGCGGCTTTGGCATATTGTGCCGAGAATCATCGTGAAATCAGCGGAACAAAGCAAAGTGGAACTTTGCAGCACCCAAAACTATGCGAGCGGCACACCAGGCAGCATTAAGCTAAGGGTATATCCGGCTGTGGGTGCTTAGAGGAGAAAGAACTTCCTGCTACTGCTGGCTGATGTCAACAGTGACTCACCTCCATCAGGTAAACGAGCAAAGAGGTTGGGGTGTTGGATGGAGCTGTGGCAGCACAGTGAGAAGTGTCAGGTTATCGTATGTTGATGTTACTAGTCCGCTGGTAGCCAACATGATTGTGAAACATGATTGAAGTTGAAGTCAATCCATTGATATAAGTTACATTTCAATGCTCTGCCTGGACTAACACTTGGCTCCATTACTTTTCTACTCTTTACACCCGTTTAGCATCGACGGCGTGCAAAGTTACGCATGACAGAAGTTTCATCGTCTGCAAAAATGACGCAAGGGTCTTTGGGCTTTGCAGACATCTGATGTGGAATAAAAGCATTTAGGGTATGCCGTTGATTGAGCAAAGCGCTTCTATGACATTGGTTTTATTAAATGAACTCTTCTTGTCAAAACATCATGCCTACTTTACCCGCAATGCATCTCAACAGAGAGAGTTGGGTGTCGTTCTAGCAGTTCGCAATGTAACCTCGAGATCCTAGCTTCAAGCACAGATCTCAGATTCTTTCTAACGGCACCTGTGAGCAAACTGTGATGTGTAAAATCAATGAAGTTCCTATTAAGAAAATCTCCATAAAGAACTCAAATTTCTAAAAATTCAAACGTGGGTCTTCAGCTAAAAATGCAAAGCATTTGTTGGTTAGCTGCTGTTCTCTGTTTTATCTCATTATAAATTCAATATCTTTGTGTTATGGACTATTAGCTGAACAAAGAAAGCAGCCTGAAGAAGTCACCTTGGGCTCTGGGAAGCATTTTTATTATTATGCAGCTTTTTAAAAGGATCAAACGATTAATGTGTTCACTTCCATTACACCCAACACATGCAGCATAGCTTCAAAAATGCAACAGAAATAGGAAGCACGGTAATATCACACAGTAATATTTTCCTGAAGGGCAGCCTTTGTTGACAAAGACATACCTGAGGAGGAAATGAACTCCTATGGATTCAAGTTACAATCAACATGTTCCGCGAGCTGCCAATGCTCGTTGATGTGTTTGTTAAAGTGTGAGGAGGTGGGTGGTGATGCAAGTGCATATGTGTGTGTGTGTGTGTGTACGAACCATTCGACTCCCCTTATTTCCCAGGATGCAAAGTTCTACATGCCCACACACACACACACACACACACACACACACACACACACACAGGGAGTGCCCCGGGCCCGGCTGTACTAATGAAGCAGCCTGTAAGCAGCTACCTTCATTACATTCAATCCTCTGGACAGTGTCAGCAATTACATTGCAGCTTCCCACAGTCAGAGCTCACACATGTACACACACACACACACACACACACACACACACACACACACACACACACACACACACACACACACACAGCCAGTCAGAAGCTTGTACGTCTTCTCAAGGCTAATGGTAGCTGAGGTTTATGTAGGGAGGAGTTCCTGCTCCATCTTCTTCTTCTTCTTCTTTGGTGGTGGGTGTTTGGCTCGGCCTCAGCTGTTTAAATCCGAAACTCCTCAATACATCTAAGTCAGGCCCACCTCCACATCAGCACAGCACTCTGTGACGTCTTTCTTTCTTTCTTTCTTTCTCTCTCTCTCTCCCGGCCTCCCTGTATATTGAAGCAGAAGGAAGCCTGGAGGCGAGGGGGGAAGCTGCCTAATAGAGTGCTCCACTTGCCATATTTCACACATCTCATCACTTATCCCACTGAGACACACATACATGTACATGTCAGCGCGGGGGAAACCGAGAGGGAAGCCCCTGGAGGGATTGCAGCATTCAGGGAGTTTTTTCAAGGATCCGTTTGACTGTGATGCTGTTTGGTAATTGAAACCTGTGACTTTTAATTATTATGCAAATGTATATGCAGGGAAATAAGTCTCACTGCTACTGACAAAGATATATCTCCTCCCCGGGTGTGATGATGTGTAAATGAAGTACATGGATCACAAACAAGCGTCGTTATTGCTGATTACTTTCTTGGTTTTTATTATTAATCCTTTTGGAGTGTCCTGGTTGCCGAGGTGTCAAGACACCGCTCATGAACCCCAATTTCCCCGGTTCATGTCCATTCCCCGTCACTGTCTACCCTCATTTCCATGTCACTTCTCTATAATTGATGATGTAATGAAGGTATAAAATTCCCCTGTAAAGACTTAATATAATTAAAATGCCCATTATGATTCCCCAGAGATCATGACGACGTCTTCAAAATGTTTGTTTTGTCCAAAACCTTCATACAAGACAAAGAACAGCAGCCGATCCTCGTGTTTGAGCAGCAGGAATCTACTGAAATATTTACTTATTCTGTCCTACCCACAACTACCACCGAACATGAACACATGCTGTGTATTTCACATATATATTTTCAACACTAAATTCAGTTTTATTTATATGGCGCCAAATCGTAACAAAAGTATCTCATGATACTCTCCACACAGAGCAGATCTAGGCCGTGCTCTTTATAATATTATTTATAGAGACCCAACAATTCCCAACATGAGTAAGCCATTTGCAACGTCGATAAATGAATCTAACACTTTGCATTTATTTATAATTTCTTAATTCTGTCTCATGTATGAAGTTGAGTGGGTTTTAACTATGGCTGCAACTAATGACTGTTTTCGATTAATCAGTTAATGATTTTGGACCATAAAACATGCGATTCAATCAAAGATCCAAAGATGTTTAATTAACGATAAAAAGAGGCCAAACTCAAACTATCCATCCGTTAATCAAAATATTTGCAGTAGACGAATCATTTCCTCAAAACGTCCCCCGATCATCACACGTACGTTGCGTTTAAGTGCAGGTGGCAAACTCATCGTGCATCATTGTGAGAATTTCCAAGTGGGTCACTGGTGCAGAGACTTATTTCTCTCCATAAATCTGCTGCCACAATAAGCGAAGACATAATACAAAAGAACAGGCGGGGCAATGAAGCAGAACAGAGGAAATTGAGTGAGAAGCTCCCTGACTCACACTTTCAAATGTACACAGTCATGCGCCGAGATTGGGAAAGAAAAAAAAAAAAAAAACACCCGTCATGGCTGTTGTGAGACCAAAAAATGATGCAAAAGGGCAACAGAGCTGTCAAGCCATGCCACGTCATGTGATATGTGTATGTGTCAAAGCCTGTAATGTGTGTGTGTGTCTGTGTGTGTGTGACAGAGCATGTGGGCGGGCGTCTATTAACATTTGATTCCCAGGTGCCGTGATCTGAAAGGGTTTTGTTGTAGAAACGGAAAAAGGCATGACGCTGAATAATGGAGGAAGAGAATGGGAGAATACCTTGACCACACACACACACACACACACACACACACACACACACACACATATGTATATATATATGTATATATACATATGCAGGGCTGAGATTGGCCATCAAACACACCTCGTTAGAGGAGAAGCCGGCCTCCTCCATTATTCACATGTACATGCTCCCTTCGTACTGCTCGCTCTCTCACCTTGCCGTGGAGATGGAGTGAGTTAGGTGCAGACAGACAGCAGAAAGGTAAAAAAAAAAAGTGAGAAAGGTGGACCGAGAGAGGGAGAGAGAGAGAGAGAGGTGAGGAGACGGGGGAGACAAAAATAGCCAGCGAGAAAAAGGGTGATGATTTGAGACAAAATGTGATATATAAGTGGGAAAGAGAGAGAGAGAGAGAGAGAATGAGCTATATATATCCCACATCTTGTAACACTCATCAAACTCGATTCCAGTTATCATTGATATGGAATTGATTAGTGAAACTGATGTAAATATAAATGCGTGAGCGAGCCAATGACTGATATAATTACTGTCAATTATGAATGCGATCGCAGCGCTCGCTCCATAGCAACTGTAAACACTGCAGGGAAAAAGCCTTTTTTAATTGAGAACCATCAGACGTAACGTCGAATTTTGGACACTTTAAAAAAAAAGAAAAACCCAGCAAAAATAGAAACATTTCTACCCAATTGAGACGACGGTGGTTCCCGGAAGCGTGTGTCACACACATCAATCAATGAGTCACACTTCAACGTGGCCGCTCTTGTGGCCTCTGGAAGAAGGAATGGAGGAATTGAAGGAGGAGAGAGGAGGTGGAGGGGGGTGACAAGCCAATGGACGCCCTGGCAGCGTGTCAAGAAGGAGCGGAAAGGGCCGTTGCCAAGGGTGACAGCCAGTCACACGGCGCTTACACCTCTTCCCAGCGGTGCTTTTTCCACCTTCTCGGTGCGAGCGCTCGTCTTTGTTCTTATGAATGTCTGATCAAATCATGTTTGATGCTTCCTAACCTCAAGCTTTTCTTACCGGGTGTCGGACGTTTGCACGTATGAATGAAAATGAATGGGATCGTCCACGCCCCCCCCTCCCCCTTTTCAGAATAAAAGCCGCACTTGTCGTGCAGTTTATTTAGCCGTCATAGCTTCACTTTGACTCGCTCTGTTCCTTCTGTCGCTCATGTTCCACCTCGACCCTCTTCAAACTAGTACACCCAACTCTCTTTCTCTGTTTGGCAAACAACAACAAAATGTCGAAATACTGCAAACCTGAGTGATGTTGACATAAATGAAGTTCCCTGTCTCTTCTTGTAGTGAGCCGGATTTAATAGCTGCAGCACTACATGGAAGATCTGAGGAGTAGTTCTCCTCTCTCGGCTCCTCATTTCTGTCACCGCCGATGGTCCAGGAGGGAGACGAAACTGTCGCTTTTTTTTAAAGCATCGAAAGTACATAATTCATGACGTGTAATGGACATGCACCAGGAAGGTTTGCAACTGTGGATTCAATTTGTTGACTTGTTGAATTACAATGAGTTGCAGGATGCTAAATGATTAGACAGAAATCCTCGATGGTTAACATTCGAAGCAGCAGAGGCTGAGATTTCCTAACCTTTAGTCCTAAACTTTTACACCTCTCTTGCAACTCAATAACATCTTTTGTTACGCCCTCCCCGTCGAGTATGTCCACGTCCTTCAACTTCAAGCCCCCCGCCCTGTTTGTAGCACAGGCTACATTTGTCATTCCCACGTTCAAGCCGAAAAGATGTCACCGTCCAGAGTGAAAGATGACCCGAGCAGAAGATCTGCTCTGCAGCCAACAGAGTAAATCCAAATAGTAAAATAAGTCTTGTGATATGATGATTTGTGGTTGGATTTAACCAGGAGGCGAATGGAAATCAAACAGGTGGATGCACAAACAGGGAATAATCTGTTTTTATAATGTTTCTGTCAAGCACTTTTGAATCTCGAGGATAACCCTAAGCTAAATTACATCTAGGTTTTACAGTGCAGTATGTTAGGTGTTATGATCACAGTAGGATCAAATGTATCAGATTCTTCTAAGTAGGTGAAACATCCTAGAATGGACGCAAGCTCGTCAAGACCAGGGGAACCAATTCTGACTTTCAAATGGTTTCATATGGTCAACATGTATTGCTATTAGCATTGTTAGCTCCTGCTCTCAATGAGGAGCTCCCTGTGACATCAGCACCCTGTCAGCCTCTTGATGGATGCCAGATGCTGGCGAGCTGACCTCCTCCCCCCCGAGTGAAACATGAGAGAAGTATGCGTTTCAGACACCTATTAGATGAGGACCGATAAAGACGTGAGGCAGCATGGCAGCGCACGAGGCCCACTGATGAATCAATGAGTTTTTTTTCTTCTTCCTTTCTTTCCCACGTCCCTCCTGCATCCTTCCGTCCCTCCAGCCCTAATTAACACCTGAAGCCAGGACACGAGATCCAGCGGCAGCAGCAGCAGCAGCAGAGGACCACGAGAGTGACTCATCTGTTAAAACCCACCGCCGTATCTTTTATCTCGATCTCTATCGCCATCACTCAGCGGCTTCTCTCCTTGCACAGGTTATCGCGAGGGACCCAAGCAAAAGGAGGGAGGACCCAATCGCTGTCTCTCCAGATTAGTGTAAAAAAGCCAACCAGAAAAAAAAGAAAGAAAACAAGAAGTCTCTTTTATCATGACAAGCAAAATGCTGTGTGAAATGTTTAGATGTTGCACAACTTTGGAAAACAAAAAAAATCATCTAATTTCTTCCCAAAGACCAAAAATTAAACTGTTCCATCCAGATTAATTCTAAGAGGAGAAAGTTCACACAGGTATTTGGTTTTTGCAAAATTCAAATCTTGCTAAAAAGATTTTAATAAACTCCATTTTTATTTTCACTGTCAACCAAGCAAGAAACCACAAAGTAGCCAAAGCAGACCAATCACAGATCTCGCTGCATCCATGTATCCAGAAATTCAAAATACCCGTGAAACAGTACTGTCAGGCAGTAAATTCTACACATACAAATGAAACTGCTTTAAACAATTGTATCACCGATTAAATACTTGTCTTAAGTACGTGATTTAGCACCATCACTGGTCTTCCCTGAAGCCTAATAAGCCTAATATCATTCCTTTTAGCCAGGCAAGACACTTCCATTATAAAATAGTGCAGGAGACCCTGAGACAGAGGCTTTAATTGATACCTGTCAAAGCTCCGTGAAGTCAAGTTGTCTAGACAGGAGGCATTTCAACTAGTTACTATGTCAGGCACACGTACGCTCTTATTTTAAATCAGTTTCACTCACGCTTGCATCTATAGAAAATCAAAGTTTTCACACGAGAATTCACGATTAGCATTATTTGCACAAGAGAAATATAAATATTTAAGATGTGCAGAGAATTTGTCATGACGCAGGAAGTTGCATAATCACACGAACAGAGTTTGCAGTACAGTAGCTACCTCAGCACCCATCAAACACTTGTTGGAAGGTGTTACTACTCATTTCAGAATAGTCTTTCCTGTTTATCACCAACACAAAAATAGAAAACAATAGCTTCCAGCTCTGCATGTCTGGTGTCTGTTTTTCTGTCAAAACAAGATAAGTGCTGACACTAAAAAGCACCAGCATCTTCTTTTTGCTCTTTTGCTCGCTCCCGAAAAAATATCGAGCGCAATCTCTTCCTCTTTTGTTTTTTTGTTTTTTTTTTTTGGCTAGGCCAGCCTCCTGTGATTATCACCTCAAATGAATGACAGACTGTAACACTGCTTTAGGCCAGGAGAGAGTGGGAACCGACCAACTCTCCTACACCTACGCATCCAGTCTGGGAATAGCTTTCCTAGGCAGCCCCGGCGGAGCTCTTCTCTGGAGAGATGACAAGAGCCTACGAGAGCGGAGGAGACTCTGCTCCTCGTCCGCCAAATACCGTCTGACTCTCGTTCGAGCTCGCATCCCAATTAAAAGACTATTTACTTTTAAGGGAGGATTATTTTCGTGGGTTATGAAAGCACAGAGAGAGAGAGAGAGAGGGGTGTGTGTGCAAAAGGGGAGGAGAGTCACCCCCTCCCCACCCCAACACACACACACACACTTCACTTCCCACTACTCGCTGCTGAAAATAATTCCTTTGCAGTGAAGACTTAATTCTCATTCTGTGTTCGTGTCCCTGATCCTGTATTGTCTATTCTAGTCATGTGGTCCGCCTGCCTTACTGCTGTCCACTGTCACAGCTGTGTGTGTGTGTGTGTGTGTGTGTGTGTGTGTGTGTGTGTGTGTGAGTGTGTGTGTGTGATGCAGAGAGAGAGACAGAAAGAACAAGCGAAGGAAAGGGTCAGTCTGTGTTTAAACTACTGCTACAGTATGAGCCCCACCCAAACCAAAGATAAATCCTCGCCTTGTGACATGCAAACAAAGAGCTCCGTCTAAATAACAGCACGCACACCGTCCAGGTGCTTTTGCTTTCTCTCGAGCGGTGCTACCATTTTGTCTTTTGTGCCCCCCCTTGGGATTGCAACGCTATCAATATTTCTGATTTTACAGTCGGCACATGTGAAGGTTTGATACAGGCGACAGCCTCGGAAAGTCTGAACAAAACGGTGCCTCAGATTTTGCCTTAAAGACGATCTAAAAATATGAAGCGGGAACAAGTGTATGCCCAATTTGTGTGTGTCTTTCCCCCCCTGTTTAGCTCTTCTCCCTCTCTCAAACTAGCATATTGTTGAACAGATGCCCACATATTGTTGCAAGGGAACACCCCAGTAGCAGCTTAGAGATGATTCAACCATAGACAGACACAGAGAGTTGGGTCAAAAGCAGGAAGAGAAAAAAAAAAGGAGGAATAAAATCATGCTAGTGGGTAGACACACGCCTGGGGCTCTCTGATTCCCATCCAAACCACGTATCTTTGTATCGCCGGTGAACCGAATGTTAACATCTATTTTGTGTTTTTTGTTGTCCAGTCATGATGTCAGCCATGTCAGGATATTACATTTGGCTGCCTCGGCGTCAAACACGAGTCGAAACACGAGCTTTAACTGGGGAGCGGTTGGCCATGAGGGGCGTTAGAAAAGAATTCACAAATATGCAGGTGTGAAGTGTCTTTAAAGAGGAAACTCTTTCATTCTACATTTTTCTTGAACGCTGTCAAAATAGCATCCATTTCACGTCTGTTGGTTCGCATTACAGTCGCGCGGTTTATTTTTGTCATTCCCCACGGATAACAGGCCAGATGCAGACGACGTGATCTTACCGATGCCTTTTTTTTTGTTGTTGTTGTTGTAGGTATCTCTGTTTAGAATATCAAAGTCCTCCTGTACTCTGGTCCCTGTCAAAGCTAACTGCAGTTGGCCTGAGGAGCCCGTTGACAGCTATGTGCTTAATCCGATACATGTTGTCGTCAGCTCTTCTATTCACAAGAGTGAGGAGCTCAATGGGTGTAACATGCAGACTTTCATGCCACTATCACAATGTTGATATAAAATACTCCTCTGATATCTCTCTCAGTACACGCAGCACATCTTAATATGTTAAAAATATGCTAAATTACGTATTTAAAATGCAGAATCCGCTGTTATGCGTGGCGACAAACAGCAGAGCAGAGAGGGAAAGGCATTCTGGGAAATCACTAGCTGCAACAGTAAACAATCACGTTGAATTATTGCCAAGCCCTCGTTCACGCTATCCCGCTATGCAGGCACCCAATGCCAAAGCAGTTACTGGCTCAACGCGGAGAGTCGATCCCTCAACAGCTTCCCACCAACAAAAATGAACAATTGTGTCAGTTGGAATGCGCGATCGAGCCGAAAGGCACCTGCTGCCAAAATCCAACAGTTTTCAATTATATAAAAGCTCTACGGTGATTTGATCTCAGAGGGAGAACGCGGAGAGAATCCGCGACATGATGTATATCGTTTTTATAGGATCTACTGCATTGGCACAACATGTGAAACCCATGAAGCTCCTAGAGCTGTAACCCGTCAGGTGAAAGCATTCTGGACTAAAACAAGCCAAAGTGTCTTCTTCATTACCGAATGTCACAGTTGTATCTGTGATTGTAGCCTTCCTTCGATTGTAAAACCCTGGACTTGCACTGCAGACAGCAGATTGAGTCATTCAGAAAGAGACAGCTCCCTCCATAGCCTGGCAGCCACCCACGCCGTTGCGTGACAGGTGTCGGCATCTCCTCGGTTTTGGTCAAGGTGCTCTGGCAGGCTGGGCATGCCTCTCGCTGACTTGACTCCTGTTACTCTAGCGAAACTCTTTAGCGCCCGAGCTGTTAAGGTGAGCTTGGGACAAACTCCAGAGATGAAATCACGTGGAAAAGCAGATTAGATAGTTATTATCCCATCCGCACGAGCAGGAACTCATACATGTTGGCACGCACGCGGACGCAGTTTTGAGTGACCGTTCAATATGGGACATTACGAACATGTGTTCTGTTGACAGGCATGTGTGGCGTCTCAAACTGGATCCACTCTTTTTCAATCCCTTTAACAGACGGACAAGATGCAGACCACATATGATTGAGACAGAGACCACCGCTCACCGCCAAAATAAAAGCTTCCACCCATTCTGCAGGGAGCCACAGAATTAGTTCTACTTAACAGAGGGATTGAGAGAGCGATCTAAATGTGGTTGTTTTGGGAAGCCTGCCTGCCGTCGATTCATGTCTTTCTGATAGACATGTAAGTTTAGAGAGCCACCCACACATCCCCGAGCCTTTCTCAGTTGTTACAACCGAGGGAGATAGAAAAAGAAAAAATAGAAGAGAGAGAGAGGAGAGGGTAAAAATGTGTGCTGTCTGTCGCAGAGTGGAGCTTTCCTGCCCCGGCTTCTCATTGGAGGCTCGGTGCAGAGTGTGTGTGTCCACGTCTCTTTGAGGAAGGGCTGGAGTTAACCCACACACTCACAGCAGCCAGCATCAATGGGGCTTTCTATGGGCTGTGAATCAAGACACACATCCAAGAGCATCTGTGGCCCATGCATGGAGAGCTGCTGTATAATAACACTGTATGGTCCCACACATACACACTGGCTTTACACAGATTAAAAGCCACTGAATGCTCTCTCTCTCTCTCTCTCTCTGTGTGATCATGGGAGGTATGCATAGAGCAGCTATATTTGGGGCTGGGGGGGGGATTGCTAAGCTGTGTTTTTCCAGCCAGAGCTCAGTATTAGTGAACAAAGACAAAGAGCAGAGCAGAGTCACACACTGCACATGCACAAAGGCGCACACACACACATGTGCACACTCATATGTGCTTACAAATACACTAAAGCTCAGCTGGTGTGTCCAATCCAGTCTGGAGAAATCTTGAACAGCCTCAAATTTTCCCATAATAAACACGTCTTTTTAAAGTCAGTACAGATGTTTATATCATAGATTCCTAATCATACATCACGCTAAGTCGAACCAGCATCTCTACAAGACGGTAAACGTCTGCAAACATCGTTTATCTTCACTGTGTACGCTCCTTTGCCTCGTCACAAAAAACGTGAGGCCACAATTCACCACCTCTTCATTTACGACTGCATCCCCGCGTGCACAAACACACATGAATCAAAGCCGACGAAGGCACGCATATTTAGACTAAAGTGAGTGAGCGTGTATAGCTGAGCATCCCAAACCCTGAGGCGAGAGAGAGAGAGAGAGAGACCCAGGACAATTAAAAACTCCACAGGAAGAAACAACAGCAGCTAGAAAACTGGGCACTCGTGCATCAAAATACACAAACGTACGAAGGCGAGCACGTCCGCAGAGTTAGACAGAAGAAAAGTACAAAATAAAAATTTAAAACACACACACGTCACATCAGGCTGAGCACAGCGTGAGACGCTTTCCTCAAAACAAAGGTCACATTTACAGCGTGACATCTTTGACAAGTGACAGCATGTGCACCCCCAATTATCCTGTTTCAGGTTCCCTACCTCTTCCTCACAAATAAACCCCACCTCTTATTCAGTGATACTCACTCGCACACACTCACACACACACACACACACACACACACACTAGGACACGTCAACCTCACCTCCCCTGCACGGTGTGTCCAGGGTCTAAACAGAGATGTCCCCTGGGCTCTGTCACCTGTCTAGAGGGATGTGGGGCTAAGTGATGGAGAAGGGTGAGCCAAGGTCTCATCTCCTCCCCCTCCCCGGTGACTGAATGCAGGAGTGGACTAATGACCTTTGACCCTCGCACGGAAGGGAGATTGAGCACTGCTCCAGACTCCCATTAGCATTCAGCTCACACAGGCCCCATAACACAGGCAGACTAACGGCACGAACGCCGTGGACGTAGAGGACTTGAGGTGTGGCGAGATGGAATCCGGTCAAACCTGAATATTTGGAGCTTCCGCCCTCTCAAAGAAACGAAAAATAATAATCACAAAAGCGGTCTTCGTAGCCGTGAGTAATCCTGCCACGTCTAGATTCATAAAAAAAGTCCACGGATCAGGTGAAACATAGCAATTTAATGCCCCCATGCGCACTGCACTCCCCCCCTACCCAGTTCCTTGATGCTTTGGTTCCCTGACAGTGCAAGCCCTCCTACTCCTATACACACACACACAAATACATCAAAAAGACAAATAAGCCTGTCGGTTGTGTCTCTCTTTCGCGTCTCAACGTCGACATATGTATGCGGGAATTGTCAACACTGCACGGCGAGATCAAACTGGCAATCTGTCACTACGCTGGGGATACAGTTTGCGTGGTGGAGAAATTAACCCCCTCTGATGTGGCGTGGGCACTGATGGGGGGAGTGGTCTGACCTGCTCCATCACCTACATAAACAATATGAAACACACAAATCCTCCTTTAATGTCTCGAGATAAGGTTTATCCTCCTCTACATGCCTGGGTGTATCTATCTGATGCAGTATTTACCGTGGTAGGGTCAGTACCGCACTGATTTGTGAGTGACGCTGGATTTCAGCACCCCGGACAGCGCTCTCCATCTCTCCCTCTCTCCCTCCAGCTCTAGGAGGTGGAGGAAGAAGAAGACGAGGAGGAGGAGGACGGATGGAGACGAAGGAGACGACGTGTGATTGTGGTGTTGGTGTTGCTGGTGGTGATGGAAAAAAGGGGGTTTCCCTGGCAGATTTCAAGAAAGGGTCTACACAGTCATTCCTCCATCGCTACACATCGCCTACCACTACCACAACCACCTCCTCCTCCTCCTCCTCCTCCTCAACCTCCGTTAGCTGGATTTCCATACGGAGGAATACCGTATGTGTGAGATCACGGCTTTCATGAAATATTGATCGACTGAGCCTCACACAGGATGGACAGAGAGAGGAGGAAGAAGGAGGGAAGAGAGGAGGAAGGGAAGGAGAGGGGGGAGAGAGAGAGAGAGGGGGGGGGGTATTCCTCTGGACAGCCTTTATCGTGCATCCACCACCTCCACCTCCACCTCCAGCACCACCTTCCCATCCTTCCCTCTCCACATCCCCTCCAACATTCATTTACTTTCCTATCATCAGAACCGCTGGATTCGCCTCGCGTAATGTTTGATCGGAAACATGACAAAGCAATCACACACACACACACACACACACACACACACATATATAGAAAGAGAGAGAGAGAGAATGAAGGCCGGCGACGAACAGAGATCTAACACCATCCACCGCACATTGCATCCAAGCGCATAACGTTTTCCAGTATTGGTGAGTGAGAGACGCGCCGTCATCGCGTTGCATTTAGAGGAATGTCAGGAGGATTTACCCGTGTGTGTGTGTGCGTGTGTGTGTGTGTGTGTGTGTGTGTGTGTGTGTGTGTGTGTGTGTGTGTGTGTGTGTGTGTGTGTGTTCAAGCCCCACCAAACCAAGCCGGAGCCATTATCATGTGTCATGTAAAAGAAAAAAAAAAAACGGCTCTACTGTCATTCACAAAATAAAACCCGACATCCCGACGCGCACTTTTTATTTATCATTATTATTATTTTTATTCTCAGATCATCCACCGCTTTTAATAAGGCCAAGGATGCGCTAATCACCACCAAACACCACCACCACCACCAGCAGCAGCAGCAGCAGCAGCAGCATCATCAGCAGCAGCACATCCACCATATCCACATCCACCTTCAGCAACTGTCGTGAGCAACACTTAAAAAAAAAAAAAAAAAAAAATCGCTGTGGTCAGCTGGGTGTCAATAATGCAATCTATAGCCGGAGCGTCTTTAGCAGCGACACAACACACACGGTCAGCTGTAATTTTCAGCTCTGACAAGCAGATCGGGACATGAATTATTCAATACACATAAACTGAGCTCTTCTTCTTCTTCTTCCTTTATTCTTATTCTTCTCCTTCAGCAAGCTCGACAAGATGAACAAAAAAAAAAAATCTACATGAAGCTTCAAAAAACCAAATGCAGAGCCCTACATTTCATCTCACCGCCTCCACCGCATCAGCAGCGGATGCACATGAATGCATGGAATAAAATAAAAAATAATATAACATGCTTTCAATCAGAGGCTGCAAAAGCCAGAGACCGAGAGAAGGAACCACCGACACCGACACCGACACCGACACGCAAAGAAAAAAAAAAAACCCAGCCGACATGTATGAAGCTCCGGGCGGACGCACGGCAGGGAGATGGATTCATGTGCAAGGTGGAAAGAGGAAAAAGAGAAAAAAGAGGCGATCGGGTTATTATTAGTATTATTTTTTTTGTTGCCTTTTTTACCTGTCAGGACTCCGACCCGGATTTGGTGGTCGTGGTTCGTTAAAATCATCCCGTCTGACGCCATGTTCAGCAGCGCTGTCGCCCGCACCGAGAACTCACGGCAGGGCCCAGAGCCGATCGCATCGAACTTAGTGTGGAGGGAGGGGAGGAGAGGAGGAGGAGGAGGAGGGAGAGATGGAGGAGGAGAGGAGGAGGAGGAGGAGGAGGAGGGTTGGGATGCAAGCAGGAGAGAAAAAAAAAAGAGAGAGAGAGAGAGAAGCCAGACAAGATGAGTAGAAAGCAGAACCATCATCAGGACACCTACAGATAAGCGGGCAGGATGCGGGGGCTGTTTAAACCGCACACATCACTCAGCTGGCCGCCTGCCACGGTAGTAGTGTGGATCCCAGATTAAGTCTTATGGAGACCACTATTGATTTCCTGTGAAGGCTTTTAGAGGAGGGGTGGGGGGGGCTGACTAGCAAGTGCGTCTCATGCACTCATCATGCCATTTTTATTATTATTATTATTATTTTATTTTATTTTAAAGCTGAAACTAAAGATCCCTTAACCCCATAAACCTGAGAAATAACACTCCTCATCTTAATAACCCATCCACCAATTTCTTCCCCTCCATGCATGAGATGCACCCTTTGCTTTTTCCACCCCCCTCTCTCCCTCCTCTAAAGAGCCACAGCACCCCAGAGATGTGTGGACTCAACGCAAAAGGCTTAAGAGAAGATCACAGTATGACCTGTAAAAAATAAATAAATAAAAAAATGCAACCATACATCCTGGGGCAAAAAGAAAGAGAGAGAGAGAGAGAGAAAGCACAGTTTCTATTCATAGACTGGCTGCACATGGTGTGTAATTTCTCTTGTTTATTCTCATGGAAGAGAAAGAAATGCCCATCCTCCCCTGCTTCTGTTGGGAATCTATCGATATACATAATTCATTAACGCACGTATGTGAGCATAGCAAAAACGTGGCAAGAAATGGGGGCAACTCTTTCCAGCTTGACTGGCTCGCTTCTGACAGCTTTTTTTTTTTTTTTTTTTTTTGCCATGTCTGTGTCCAATGACCTAACCAAAAAGGACTGACACAATTCTCCACACTTTATATAGTAACCAACTCCCCCTTCCATTGTGTTACAATTAGCCAAAAGATGTGTGTCGGCCAAGGACATGAAAGAGACCTTCAAAGCTTCTCTGATGTCTTAACCTGAGGTGGATTTTGACTCCTCGTGTTCCTCCAGTACTTACACTGTTCTGCTCCTCATCATATAAACATCAGGACCTGGAGAGTCGTTTATCCTTTCATAAATTTCTGACAAATTCAGACAGATGCAGATTTTCTCATTTTAAGGCCCATTAGCTACCATTCACAGTCTAGCCTGCTTAGCTAATAAAAACTGTCACCACTTAACCTACTTGAGCCTGTGGAGGCACAAATGCCTCTTCACCTGCGCTTTAATAACACTCGTGTTATGGGCAGGCTACGTATCAATCATCCTTCTTAATATAACACATCTTATCCGCATAGAAACAGTCACATTAGAACTTAAAGTCGTTTTATCCGTGTTTACATTCACAAAACGGAACAAAATAAAAGTGCCCCGGTCACATTATATACACGAATACCTCCTGTATTAACACACACTAGCAAACACATGCATGGACACTCATGCCTGACTCAGACTACACTATATTAGTCTGTTTAGGTGATCACTGTGTTAGATTCTGTCATTATAGAGTCAGAGAAGTGATGTGAAGGATGTTTTCCCCTGCCAACATCACCAAGTGCTTTCTCATGGTAGGATTTGGGATATATATATATATATGTATGTATGTTTATATATATATACACACACACAAATTGAATTGAACTTTGCAGAGAGACATGACAGACTACATGTTGGTCCTCGACCAATCATAACTTGCAGTTTTTCATGACCTGCATGATGTCATCGGGAAGAACTCGCTATTTCAGGAACACGAATGTGAACAAACAATAACGTCCGAGGCGAAATGTGCGGCAAACTTATATCACTTTTATATCTGCACAGTAAATATGAAGTTTCAGTTAGGAGACAGTTACCTTAGCTTAGCATAAAGACAAGAGGAAACAGGTACAGCCTATTGAACAGCAGCCTGGCTTTGACTTTTAAAGCTCACCAAGTCGCATGTTTGGCCTGTTCGTTTAATCCGTATAAAAAAAAAGTGTGAAAAGAACAATTTGTGTCGTGTTTGTGAGGGTTATATGCTAACCTATCTCTTGGGCGTCCTGAGTGAAAGTGGTTCTCTTAAAAAAGTCAATCTTGTCCTCCCTCCTATCGCTGGGAACGGTCGGGCATTGCCAGAGCTGTAATCACACCCGGCGGTGATGTCACGGTGTACTAACACACCCTGCGGTACATTTCTACATCAACGCACCAAGGTGAGAAGTTAAACCACAGAGGAGTCGCCACGACATGATTTTTCTTTTCTTTTTACGAGATAAATCAAATAAGACGTTTAGTTCAACCAAACGCTGTTCTTTAAGTCGACTCGGACTTGCCATGTGTGTGTGGAAAGAAACTCATTTGCTGGTTTGGAACACGTGAGGAGATCGCAGCAACATCCACGTCTGTCAGCCTCTCGGTGATGGAGAGGGCTCAGTGCTAAACGGGCCTCGTTAATGGTGAGAATGCACAGAAGTGTTGTGCATGCATGTGAGCATGTGCGCATGCATGCATAGACAAACACTTGTTCATATAATCCAAACAGACCCCCGCCTACCCACACACACACACTCCATAGTCCAAAGCTGGCAAGGTTTCCTAGAAGGCTGGAATTCCCTTGTTGGTGCAGCGAGCCAGAGCTGAGGAGAGAAGATAGTAGAGCAGAGATGTATGGAGGAGGGAGGCGTTGGACTGTAGACTTCGGGGACCCCATCTGGTGTGTAGAGGACTGTGTTTATGGAGTGTGAGAGTGTGTGTGCTTGTGCACAAGTGCGCATTATAATGACGGTGTAATTACCTCACTGTCGGTCGAGCTGCTCGCTGTTCATGGATAGGTGATGAGGAGGCAAGGGCCATCGCTCTCCCCTTTTCCCTCACCATCCATCACAATAATAAGGGGAGCCCCCAGCAGACGGAGGGAGCTGTAAACGTCTGCTTCACCGTCTTCGTGGTGAGCCCAGGAAAGCCCCTCGTTTTCCCCCAAGGCTCCAGATGCAAGAGAGGAGGGGATGGTGGTGGTGGTGGTGGCAGAGGACAGCAGCTTGCTCTGGGTGTTAGTGCTGAGCCCTGTTTTTAGAGGGAATCTTCCCTTAAACCTATATGGAAAGCAGACCAAGCACACTACATGGAGCATAACTTATTCAACAACAGAAGACTACAGGAGATATTTCTGGATGCAGATTTATTACTTCTCTGTCATGACTCTCCCTTAATGTCTCCGGCCTTGCTGGAAAAAAAAAAAGGTTCACGTCCATCCATCGTCATAAAGCATGCAGGACATGGTCGCCAAAGAGCCATAAAGCTTTACTTCCACCCCAATGAGCACAAGCCTGCCCCCGTTCCTAAAAAGAAAACACAGAGGCTAAAGCTGTTAAATGCATGATAAAGCATGCAGCTGCACATTTTACAGAGTTCCACTAAGTTACACATCTCTTTACTGTTCCAGCTTTGTACCTCGTGATTTTATATGGGTCAGATAGTTCATTCAATATCAAATTGCGCTCGGTGTGCGTTTGATTAGTCAAACAAAGTGCGTGGCTTTCTGTCACCTACGGGGTGATGGCAGTGATTGGAGCAAACAATTAGACTTGTTAGTCCTTTAACCAATCATATGTTGTCTTGGAGACGTGCCCTGCTCATGATGGCAGGCTGCTCTTTAATTAAAATAAGGAAAGAGAGGGGGGAGAAAAAAAACAAAAACAAAAAACGAAACTTACCCCGGGGCTTATTCGGCATTATCCCATGCCTTCTCCGGAATACCTGACTAAATCTGGCCTCAGCTGAAGAGGAGAAGTCAGCGAGGAAGAGAGAGAGAGAGAGAGAAAAAAACAATTATCCATCTGCGAATGAGCAGCAGACACTTAATTCAGGACTGCTGGGGACAAAGCCCCTTGTTTAGAGACAGTAATTAGGCAACAACATGGCGAGGAGGCTGGGAAGAGTCGGAGGCGGGGGGGGGGTGGAGTACACCTCTGGTCATCCAAGGAGGGAGAGAGAAATGTAGGGATGAAGATGAAGAGAGTGGAGACGAGAAGGGAAAGAATGAGAAAGGAGACATGAGAAGGAAGGGAGTGTGTGTGTGTGTGTGTGTGTGTGTGTGTGTGTGTGTGCGTGTGTGCGTGTGTGTGTGTGTTAGGGAGCATTCTGATGAGTGCATGATCTCTGCCGACTCCCACCACCATTACAGCAGCGCAGAACATCGCCCCGGGGCTTTGGAATCAAACCCATTACATCTGATACTGGATTTCTCTCCGCTCAGAAGTAATGCAATGTGGACTCGCCTTCTCTAAAGCTGGCCAGTGTCGCATAGCATCGCTGCGCAAAGAGCTGCACCACAAGGAAAAAGAGGACAGGGGAGGAGGAGAGTGAGGGCCTGAGAGTCTAAGAGGGATACTGGAGAGGGAGGCTCGCTGCAGCCGGAGGGGTCATTTCATATTTCAATTTTTTTTTTATATAGTATTATTGAAACAAGGGCTGGCTGTCTCTAATAAATTTCAGGATATATGAGGCTATGTACACATAAAGGGGGCCTACGTATATGTTTATACACTGGCCTTGTAGTCCATTTGCATAATTAACAGACTGGCATTTGAAAAGCAGAATGTCAGCACAAACAACCTTGGACACCAAACTACCCCGGGTCATTTTTTTCAGCCGTGTAATTGGCTCCTAATGCAAAAGGAGTTAAACATAGAGATTTTCTGCCCTTAAAGCAAAAAAAAAAAAAAAATCTCCTCTTGTTAATGGGCTCAGCACTCCCGGATTCCTGCCGGTGATTATCAGTCAGCTTGGACTTTTGGAAGTTTAGGATAGGAGCTCCGCTAAATTACAGACGTGGAAAAAACGTTTTCACATTTCCACCTTTGAATTCTTCTTCCTGCATCTGCAATGTGACACCTCTTTTATATTTAACTGAGGCCGCTTACAGTATTGGTTTTATAAAGGAAAAAAAGAAAGAATCTCATTTTGTGCAGCGTTCCTGGCAAGCCTGGCCTTCATTTTGTCTGAGCTGCACTGTAGTGGAGTGAAGGTAACACGTCCATCCATCTCTCTGCCTATCCGTAGTGACATGTCTGATGTAATGTTTGTGTAAGCGACCATACTCTCTGTGGCTGCATAGCACGGCTTTGCACATCACGTCTGCGCCGCGTCCCGAACACATATCGCTTGACAGCTACAGGCAATCTCAAGCAAATTGGCAGCGTATAGAATGAAACTTTATGTAAGGCAGCAGCACAGCTGATACGCAGCCAGTGTCGTTTTGTTTGTGCAATAGCAGAACCTCTTCTGGAGTTTCTTTATTCAGCCATATGGGTAAAATTGTCATAAATAAATCTTTAATGTCTTTTTATTAGCCAATCATTGAAATTAGATCCTTATTTCGGACAGTAAGAAAGATTTTTTTTGCTGAACTGCCTGGTTTAGTTTTATATACAGACTGTGTGAGGTCAACCAGAGTTCAAACTGCATTCATCAGCTTGCTAATGGGGTTCAACCAACATATTGCTTTGCCAATTTATCAGACCTATACTGATATATTTTTATTATATACTGGATACCTGCCAGTTGTGTCGTCCTATGCCAATATATGGATGGAGATTCCGCCATAACTGAAACTACATAAAAACTTAAACGAAATGTCGTTTTATTTGCACATATATGTGCATGGATGCTGTAATACATGTGGTGGTGTGCCCGGTGTTATGGAGCTGCCAATATAAAATGTATTAGTGTTTCATGTGTCTCATTATAGTTAATTTAAGAGACTTTTCAACCATGACAAGAACCACTACATCAATTGTTTTGCATAAAATCGCTACTTTATTAATAACTGTATTCAATATACTTAAAATAAATCTGTATCTGTTATATAAGTGTTGATTTATGATAAACTTAGATATATGGAACCAATTATTGATTTCCAAATGGAGGGAAAAAGCAGTTCAAGAGCATTTCTTTCAGGTTTAGTCCATGAGGAATCGTCTCCTCCAGGAGTGGAGGTGCACTGTTGATGCGTTCATGCCTTCAGATGCACAGAAATGTTCCGGACACTTGTGGCTGTCTCTTGTCATCAAATCCGACATGCAAGTCAGGAAGTGTGAATTGAATAAAGAAGAGGAAAAAAAGGAAGGAGGGAAGGAAAAAACAAAACAACACCCTCTGGCATCTGTCGTTCCCTTCCGAGCTATTCCCGGGAAAGAATTGAATTTTCAGGGATTTTGCCGGACGTCCATGTAGCCTTCGGGATGTAGTCTCACATCCACACACCTATTAACCTCTACCAGCAAAAGAAGTTGGAATGACTTTCAAGCTCCAGTGGGTCCAGTGCTGGATAATGACTGTGGTGAGTTCAGGTAATGTGGTTAGCGTGCTGTTAGGGCCGAGCTGTCAGCTCCGTGGCAGAGTTAGAGGCAGGGGAAGGGGGAGTAAGAAACTCAAAGGGGGGAAAGAGAGAGAGAGAGAGGAAGGGAGGGAGAGTTGGACCTGGCAGGGCCTGGGAGCAGAGTCAGCGGCCTGGGATCAGTGGCCGAGCTTGACTGGATTGGACATCTTCCTGCAGGGAGCTCTTCCCCCGATGCCTCAACAGCACATGCGCACACATTCCTGAAGGGAAAACACGCATGGACACAAATCCATTTCTGTAGCTGAGATTCTCTCTTCCCCGCGTCCTCCTCATCCTCTGTACATCCCCTAAGTGAAGGTGCCGTGAGGGGAAAGAGGGGGGTGCAATGGCAGCCAGCACTACATGACTTATTACTCATCCAGGCCTTTGGTGGAGCCGCATCGATGCCTACTGGCAGTAGCGTAGAGCTGTGAAACCAAACTCTTCTTGTCAATCAGCCGGCCAGCCTGTCAGTCACTGAATCAGCCATGCAGTTACCCCCGCCCACCTCTCCTTGGCCTAGGTGCCCCCTCACCTTCCATCCTGTGCTCCGACATCACCCGAGGGGGCCTCAGCGTCCACTATCTGGTTCGCACACAGACATTCGGCCGTGGTGCACCCCTGCAAGGTCTCCCGTTTCACCGCAGGAGCCCTGACTCACGCTCACAGGTCAGTCGAGGAAAATGAGCCGGCCATGCAGAAGAGATAAGACGCAGCAGAGGGAAGGCACGCAAACCAATAAAAACACATCATTCAAAGTAAGGCGATAAAGAGAGAAAGTAAGAGGTAGAAGAGAATGTGCAGCACTATATAAGAGGAGAAATATATTTAGTGTCTACTTGGCCAGGGAGGAAAGAAGACATTTAACACATGGATACTCATACAGGAAGTCCAAATCCAATCATTTCAAGCTTTTGATTTAGATACAGACGTTTTGATTCGCCAGGATCATTAAGAATACGACCCAGGGTAGAATAATTAGCCGTTTTGCTCATCCCTTTGCTTACTAAACCCTGAACCCATCTCTAACCGGCCCATTTGCATTGGTGTGTCATCACTAGGCCAGGGGATTTAAGCTAAGCCATATCAGCAGCTGAAAAGGACTCCTCTGAGAAAAATACACTGGTCTGGATGTGGCAAATATATCAGATCAACAATGGAGCCAGCTGAGGCAGAAGCAGAGAGCTTTGCACTGGCAGAGTGCTCCTCAAGGACCCAGGACCCATGTTGTAGTCTAGCACAGACATGTTATATTCTAGTACTAAGTACACCCTCCATTCAACCTTAAGCTTCATCGAAGGCAAGAGCAATGTCTGTTGCCAAGATCTAAAGTGTGTCTATTATAAGCAGCGGTTTTGAACCTGAATCTGCAAAGTGCAAGTCCACTCAGTCATGAAGAGAGACCCCGGGGACGGGTCACATCATTCCTCCTGATCCGGTCTCTCACGCTAATACATCAAACGCTGTAACACACATATTCAGCCGCAACACACAAACATGAATGAGTGCACAGAGAGACACATTTCAGACAGAAAAGAATGATGCGGGATGGAAATACGCTTTATGTTCTGTCGTGTGGATCTTCAGTGTTTGTTGAAACCACAGGGAAACGTTATTCTATGTTTCTATTGTCTGTGGCCTTAAGTCGCAACACGAGGGTTAGGACCCTCCAGAGGGTCACTAGATATGTGAGCAGTCAAACGATGACAAGTGATGTCACTTGAGTCAAACACTGACTCAAGTGACATCACTCGAGTCAGTCTTTGTCAGGACTGAAGACTCCAAGTTTTTCTGTGGGTGTGAAGTGAAAAAGAAGTGACCCAGATGCAGCATGGCGACATTGATTCAACGTTGAAATTCCATCAGAATCATCATTTTGGTCGAGGGTTGAATAATCAGTGACAGAGGCAGCTTTGATTCAACGTTGATTCAGTGTTGCTCTGCTATCTGGGGAGCTGTAGGCCGCTCCTCATCTGGCTCATCATCAGCTCAAGGCTACTAGCACAACACACAAGAATCTCTGCCTGAACTGTCAACAAATGAACTGCATTGTTGGTAATGTAGGCGAAGAGTGGAGTACTCTCTTGAAGGCCCAGTGTGTTGGATTTAGTGGCCTCATCCTTCCTAGTGTGAAGAAGAAACTCTGGTGTTTAGTTCTTCTGTAGAAGAAGATCCGTGGCGTCTGTGGATATAAAAGTCTTATTCTAAAGGTGACAAAAATGTATTGATTTATATTATATACTCATTATAAATGCAGCTACACATATTCTATTTTATATTATATACTCATTATAAATGCAGCTACACATATTCTATTCTATTTCTGCTGTATTCTTTAACCCCACTCGATCTTACACACTGGACCTTTAAGAAAGGAAGAAATAAAAACTGCACAAAAGTTGAGGCTTTGATTGAAAATGATTGATTTGAAAACAATCCGGGAAGGGCTCGGACATCTGCAACCTGTGACGATAAAGGCTTTATTGCGTGCATAGCACTGTGTCTCTTTTGCACTAAAAGCACACTTTATTAAGGTCAAAACAGAAACAGAACTAATTGTACATTCAGGAGAAGTCACGCAATCTCCGCCGTACAATTACGTGATCCTCCTTTCACACACACAACTCTCGCAGCCTAAACTCTGACCTCTGCGCGACACTGCGTTATTGGATAATGACGACAGCGACGTGTATGACAATAATGTTGCTGCCACGCTGTGACAAATGGAGAGGGGGATCGTGACAAAGATGTTAAGGAAGGGAGGCTCATTTAGAGAGCGGTACATGTTGCAGATGTATCGGGGCCCCCGGGCATGCAACGCAACCTTAAGCAGAGCCTGACCTCCCAAGGACACACATAGGCCAGAATCCTTAACTCACACTAGGCAGGCAGGCAGGGACACCAGATATTAAAGGGGGGCCAGCGGCGACACATAGAGTCACCCCCCCTGGCTAGAACGCCTAATACCCTGCAGTGCAAGCTTTTATCTGGCAGACCTTAGTGGCCCACCTGAGAGCAGAGCCAGCTGGGGAGCAGAGTGTTAAGCTGTTGGCTGTCGCTGTGTCATGTCTGTGTGTTAACAGGAGGCCCAGGCTCTGCTGCTGCTGCTGCTGCTGCTGCTGCTGCTGCTGTATCTGAGGGCTTCTGCGAGATGCGTGTTGCAGTTTGATGAGTGTTTCTTGCTGCAGTGCGAGAAAGAGAGAGAGAGAAAGAGAGAGAGAGAGAGAGAGAATCCCTCCCCATCAGACAGCCTCACATTTCCTGCTGTTCCCAGCACGGTTGCATACACATGTGCACATATTTACATGCAGGCACGTGCATGCACACACACACATGCATACTCTAAAATGCAGACATGCATGCAGGAGCATACATGCACAGGAATACACAAACAGTGCACACACACACACAGAGGCACGCACACAGTGAGAGAGGAAGTGCTTCAGTGACCCAGCACGGCGAGATAAGGCTTCTCTGCAATTCAGAAATATGCAACCTGCATGTTAACAACCCCTGGAGCGCAGCCTCCCCCGGGGTGCTCTTCTTCCTCCTCCTCCTCTCTCTGCCTCCCCACCTCCTTGCTCTCTCCGTGTGCCCATCCTCTCCCTTGCTCCATAGACCTCCTCTCCACCCATCCCTCAACCTCACTTCACCTGACTGCAAAACACAGAAGAGAGGACAGGGAGGCGAGTAAAATGGAGGATGGATGGGAGAGAAGTGGGGAAGAGAAATGGAAGGAGTCAGAGGGAGAGAGATGTGTGACTGCAGAGAGGATGCCGAGTGGATTTCTGCTGTGTTTTCTCCGTTGGTCTGCAACCAATGTGCAGAGTCCCAGTGAGCTGCTTAGTGCGGAGCAGGGGCAAGAGGGCTCGGGGAGGCGAAAAGCAACATATGGAGGACTAATGATGTTCTATTTGGAGGGCTTCTCAACGAAAGGTTAGACCAGGCCAAATATGAGGGGGGTGCGGGAGGGCGGAGTTAAGGGAAAACAGAGGGATCAAAGTGGCCAGAAAGGGAAGATGTTAGCCAGGGAGAGAGAGAGAGAGAAAGATGAGGGAGGGGGTAGAGAGAGAGAGAACAGAGGCATAAACGGAGAGAAAGAGCAAAAAGAGAGGAAGAAAGCTGAGATCCATTCTCAGTAGTGGACTGAGATTGGCAGGTTTCCTCACTGGAGATGGTATTGGGAGTGACACGTCCACGCGACACAGCCGTAACACATTGGCTTTGATACTAATATCAGTCTTTTTAGTGGGAGGTTGATGAAATTTGCATTTAGATTGAAATGACTTGGGGACGGCCAGGAGACCACAGAGGGCCGCAGAAAGGAAAAAGAGAGGCAAGTGGAGGGGAGAGGCGGGTGGTGTGTGTGTGTGTGTGTGTGTGTGTGTCTTTGCTTAACACACAACTATGGGATGCTCGAGCTTTGCCCGTCCTCCCTAAAAACAAAAACACACACAGACACACCCTGTCACCACTTGACAACACATCTCCTCGTGACACCTTTAGTGAGTAATACACCTAACATGACCGTTCTCTGCAGATCTGATGCTGCTGCTAATGCATCTTGAGTTCCCCAACCTGACTGGGTCAAGGATGCAGAGGATGTCTGCACAGCATCCACATCTCCTCTCCCTCTCTCTGCTCTCCAACTACACATGCCTGACATTTGCATCGACCAGAGACAGAGGAGCCATGAGGAGGAGGTGGGTAGCGTGCTCAATTTGCGTCTTAATCACATTAAAACGGCCCTGTGCAATTTTCTAAACAATTTAACGAGGGCTGCGCCGACTGAGACGGATCACGCACTGTGTCCTAATATTGAGCCCTGCCCGCCTAATGGAAGAGAGAACAGGCGCTTTGTTTCTCTTCACGCAATATTGGCGCTGTATTGTTTAGCCGGGATTATCGCAGCGTTCCATGATTTTCTTCTTGGGGCTTTGTTGTTTATCTGCCATAATCACTGAGTTTGTATTCAGTTACTTTATTGGAATGACTTAAATCAAACACAATGATGTCAAACCAAAAGAAAAATCGGGATTATTTATTTGCCTTAAAGCATCACAAGTTACCACATAATAATCAATATTTGCAATGGCATGATAATTAGATGTATTACTTGAAGGCCTTAAAAACTATTTTATCAACCAGCTTCTTAAGGTTCGAAGAGGACTGGGAAAATGTGATGACACCTAATTGCACAAACCAATCAGAGTTTGAATGCAGTTTGCTTACGTTGTCAAGGAGATGCCATTGTCCAATCATCAAATTTCGTAATTAACAAATACCATATAATTGTTTTCCCTCTCCAGAGATTTGATTTGTTTGCTGCTTATTTTAATCATCCAATGTTCGATTTGAAATCAGGTCTTCTGGGCTCTTCCAGTAGTTCGGTTGCAGTACAGTGCACTCAGGAGAATGTTACACCTCACTTATCACTGGAGGTATATCGTATATATATATATAGATAGTGATAGTAGAGACAGACACACCAGCTCGAGCTGAAGATGTCAACACTGCAGTTATATGTTTTGCCTTAAAGCAACAATATGTAACCTTAAAATAAACAGCTTCACCGTCATTTTGATGCAACCCTGACTCGTGGCAGCGTAATGCTTTACGGCACAAAGTCAAACTGGAGAAAATGTTTTTTCCCTCCGATGTCCAGTCTGACACGAGTGTCATTCCAGAACTGGAGCAATTCAGCCGCTATGGACACAAATAGTTACTGGCAGAGGCGAGGACACCTTAGAAGACAATGGCAGAGCGCAGACAAGAAGAGGAGGTGTTGGACTAGTAATACTAGCTGGCTGCTATGTCTTGTGTTGTTGACCTTTCGAGATGTTTGGCTGTTAGTAAAATTGTCAACTTGAATTTCACCCTGGAACTTGGGGGCCTCTCATCACCCAATGTTATTCAAGATTTAAAGGTAAATGTTTGAATTTCTTTCAAGAAGTCTTCAATATTTTGAATGTTCATCTGATCATCTTAACATAAAAGCACGTTAAAGTCTCGGTGGATAAGATGGATATTTCCTATAGTGATTTCTTTCTCCGTTTATGTCTCTCTCATGGTTGTCAAAGTTTAATATTTTCACCGGCAGCTGAACATTCACAGAAATCAAAAAAGACATTTAATGTTCACCATTCTGCTCAACCATTCATACATACATACAACACCGGCGTCATCAGGTTGACACAGAGCTCTTCCAGAGGACAAGAGCACCACCTTGTGTTAATATTTCATAAAGGCACCAGCAGCCTCGGCTCTGCATTCTGATCACACGGAGCCAGTGCACCCAATGCTGGAGGACAACTGACAAGACAGCTTCCTTACTGTAACAATTACGTGGAAATTAATTGCATGTCAGTATCTTTTTATGTCTCCGTAAAGCTCAAACTGCAAAATCTGCATCTGCAGAAGAAGTAGCAAAGCTCAGTGCTTCATGGAAATACATTTAATCCGGTGAGGAATATGTTTAACTCCTCTTTACATGTGGGATTTGATCATATTCACCCAAATAGATTTGCTCTTTTTAAGAAATCTAAATTAACCACCTATTAAATTAATATTCTGCAGAGAAGCAACAAAGAAATTGACTACACTGCAGTTCTAAACAAATCAATAAGATATAGTCAATACAATACAATAAACAGCACTCTGTGCAATCTGCATGCACGCATTAGAGCCTGAACCTGTGCTCATATTCCTAGAACCACAAGTGTTTCTCGCCATGGCCCAATGAAAAGATCAATAGTGCATGTTTATTAAGTGGTATCTCATTGAAATAGTGGCGATAGCGGATTCCTCCAACCGCTGACCATTACAGTTTATTAATGCGTGCCGAGGAGACAGTGGTGTGCGCTAAGAGGGAGATGGGATTGCATTAAGTGTTAATAGCATTTTGTAATGCCACATCCCCTCCGAGGATTTTTAATCTTCCGTGTAAAACAATTTAATCCTCTCTGTCAATATAATCCTGCTGATATTATTAAAAACACCCATGATGACATGTTGATATTACTATTTTGCCTCAGAGCCAATAGCTTTAATTTACCTGGTGGGAGGGAGTGTGTGTGTGTGTGTGTGTGTGAGTGTGAGAGAGAGAGAGAATGAGTGCTCGGAGAGATGATGGGGGAGTGCAAAAGACATTTTAGTGATGAAGAGGCCCCAGGGGGGAAATAGCTCTGAACTACCTGGGTACTTACATTACAAGTTAGGGAATCAAACAGGCACACACACACGCTCATACACACACACACACACACACACACACATCCCAGATATGCATTAATATCGCAGCTTCTCAGCCATCAATTTTAATATACCTACTGGTGTTGGTGATGTGAAGGGAGGGGGTCTAAGAAGAGGGAAAGTAAGGGTACGGGAAAGCGACACAATTCTCCACATTTATATAGTGAGTGATTACACAGTCCTTGTTTAAAAAAAATAAAATAAAATAAAGAGTGAGCGTGAACAAGACGTATTATGACCAGAGTCCACTCTGTAGACTGCCGTTTAATTCATGAAAGGCAATGATGCTTTTCAGAAAAACAGATTCAGAAAAAGTAGGACATGATTTAATGTCTTAGGGGAGATTATAAGCCACTTTTAAAGGCTTAGCCCTCCCCCATCACACCTTAATAATGGGCTACCATTTGTCCAAAGTCATAGGCTAATGGTCAAATCACCATATGAATGCAGGCAGTGGCGGTGTCCGCCTTTAGCTGTGTAACATTTTTATCATCACTCCAGTTGTGAGGATCACTGCATGGGTTAATGGGGGGGGGCAGAGGAGGGGTTTTAAATTAAAGTACCACCGGTGACCAGAAGGTGTCAGTGTAGCCTTCAACCCCCGGCTGCAGCCTCCTGAAAATGGGGGATTGAACCTTGAGTGGAGTACAGAGGGGAGCGGCCTGCAGTGGACTGGCCAGCCAGAGCCGCACTGCATCAAACACAAGGTGGGTAAATTGCTGTTAATAAGTAAGAGCAGCCTTGGCTGGGCACTCTGACATGGCCTAGTCCGGGATTTATGGACCCCCCTGGCCAGAAAGCATCTTATAACTCATTCAGCATAACTCATTTTTAACCATCAGCAAGTGTCTGATACTCAGGACATAAATTTGTCCCACACACTGTGGAAAGTAAGTGAGTGTATGTGTGTGAGGGAGACAAAGAAAGCCCTATTTGTACTTTAAAGTCATAAAACACCCACACCCACACACACACACACGCCAAGTGGCAAGGGAAGGGATGGTGCGAGTTCAATCACCTGATTTGAGTTTTTATTATTCCCTTAATCTCCTATCTTTTCCTGTAAGTTATACGACACGTGCAAACGTTTCACCTGCTCCTGTGTGGACTTTGCCCTCTTGCTGCTACACACAAAGAAAGGTGCCATTAACCTGCTTAGCTGAGTAATCTGGTTAATGATAAGGCTCCGTGCTCGTAAAGCCACGTATTGGTCGCAATGTACTGCCCGTGTATGAAAAAAGTTACAGGCTTTTTTTTATTGTTTTTCTTGTCTACTCAGACGGAAGCAGAGGGATAAAAGTATTCATTATTCGCTTGCTCTACTGTTTAATAGGTCATGAAGTCCTTGGTGGCATCTTTAAATTGTCTTTTTTTTGGCTATGAACTATCCTATGTGGCAAAGAAAGAAAGAGAAATCCTCATATTCACAGCAGCAGTTCAATATTTTGGGGGAAACACTCTTTATTTTGCTTTCTTGCCAGGAGTTAGGTGAGAAAATCAATACCAAATACCGTTCTCACAAAGCTATAGCAGCCAATTAGCTCCTCTAACTACAAACTATGATTTCCTTTTCTGCTTTTGTACTGATTAAAACAAAAAAATGTGTAAATACAGCGTGGCAACGAGTGGATGCAGGTTTTATAATAAGACCAGCCTAATCTCAGCTAAGCTGACCAGATGTTGGCAATGCCGTCAAATCATAACGGACAAACATGAAGGTTGTACTGATTTTTATATTTTTTTTCTTTTAATGGTGTTCTCAGCAAGCAAGCACATTTTCCCAGAAATGTAAGTATTTTTCAGCAGGAACAAGCAATCTTCGGATATTTTTGCCTCAGAATTTCAAAACAATTTGAGTCACTTCTGTTAATAATCATCATAACGGTCTCAGCTTGCCTCCAAAAAAAATCATGAGCACATTTCTTTGCCCTGCTGACATGTAATGAGTACAGTGGCTTGGCAATGCAGATCATCCTAAGCAATACCAAGCACAACACTGGATATCGAATGATCGTGTAATAAACCATAACAACAATATGTCCAACAGCTGGCCCTCTGTGCATGTAAACCAGCAACCAGTGACAAGAAAATGCCACTGTCACACACTGATTCACACATCCATGCGTTCACCATGGCAACAGGTTTCTTCCCAACATATGGGTGTGTATTGTTTTGGCTCCTGCACAAGTCCATCTTGTTTATGTGTGTTGCACAGTATGTGGCGGTGTATGTGTGTGTGTCTCATTCTGCATGTCCACATGTCATCCTGGAATACATTAACTACACCTCTCTCTGTAAGCTCACTGTGCCCTAACCCTTGGATGTGAGTTAAGTTTCCACCACAAAATGAGGGAGCAAACAGTGGGCAGACAAGAATTAAGAGAAGAACATAGCGGGGACGACAAAGAGACTGGAGATCATTTGTGTAAAAGGTTGCGAGAGGGAGTTGAAGAAAGGCAAGAAGAGACGCCGGGCACAAATATCGTCTGGAGGTAGAGCGACTGAGGGAGGCAGGGAAAGAGAGCAATTAGCGAGAGATAAAAAGCATGGCAGTGAGGGTAAGACAACCTCCTATTACTCCAATTAATCCAATTTAAAAAAAAACAGTGCACCAGAAAGGCAGATCCATTTCCCTGACAACAGCAAAGTGTTTGAGGGTCATGAGTGGGCAGCCAGAGCAAGCCTCCCGCCAGGCCGAGCAGAAAACAGCATGCTGGCATTTCAGCCGGGGCGGAGGGGAGCGCACGCCCTGTCAGTGGGCACATTAACACTAATTCAACATGACTTGTTGATATATTTCCATGGCGGTAATGATGTTAATGGCAGTATTTTAATGCCCGTGCTCATGGAAATCAGAGGGAATATTAATGCAGCCGGCTGCTGATCGTGCTAAGGGTGGAGCGCATTAATATGTATCGAGCAGGCCCGTGTGCATGCGTGTGTGTGTCTCTAATACCACTCCAGTTTAATGTTTACTTGTCTGCCACTAAATTAAACAAGCCCCTTCAATAAAAAAGTCATCACTTATCATGCTGTCGGTTTGTGAAGTGGACATAGAGCGTATGTCAGTGACACAGTTACAATCTGTTATCGGGCTGGCCCTCTGCAGAGGTGAATGTGTGTTCCCAGCTGTTCTATTCTGAGAAAGTTTGATCTCTGATGGACATGAAACCATTTGCAGTGGCACCCTGAACTCCTTTACTGACCCAATTAATGTGTTGCCTTAGCAACAAGTATGTGGAGTAATGTCCACTCCAGACGTAAGATCGGAGTCGCTAATTAACTGCAAAGTTCTGACAGGTCTGTGATCTGCCTCATGGTCCTGCTCTTTTCAAAGAAAGCTCGAGTCATAACGGGAGTGCAACCAGGAACACGTGACTAATATCAGCTGCAGGAAACCGTAACCGCTCCCGCACAAACTCGCAGGTGACATTTTCTCGCTTTCACTCACGTTTTCGGGTTTCGTCGCCTCAGAAGCGAGCGAGAAAAAGCAATTTCTTTCGGTTTTCAAACCGCGACTTCATTAGTCTTATCTCCGGCTATTGTTTTCAAAATGTGTAAGATTATGTTATAGCGTCCAAATCAAAATGCCATTTTTTTTTCCCCCACTTAACATGGTCGGAGTAATCCTACAAATAATCAGCTCCATTTGTGATCAGATTACTCTGGTGTTTCTTCCAGTGGCGGTAATGGATTAGAGCTGCATGCGATAGCACAGTGGAGCATATTGCTGCCCTCTGTGTGATCTACTAAGTCTTCATCCAGCCCGTTTGACAGCTGTATTGTTTGAAAAATAGCAAGGAAAAAAAAAAGGAGGCTGCTGTGAAATCCCACCCTGTAGGGGCTCTTTAAGCCGTTCACCGCCTTCATTGCTGCACCAGTCTCGGTAATGGGAGTGCGGCTCTCACTCTTCTCCCCAGTGTCAACAATGAGTTATTTGGTGTTGTTGACATTTGGGGCCACGTTGTTGTTTTGGCACCCCATTATCAAGTCTCCCCCTCCAGTAAGCACTCTCACTGCTGTCACACATCAAGCCAGGAATGGGACTGTCGTACACAAACTGTGATTCTCACCACAAAGCACAGATATTTCACTTCCATTTTAAACGTGAGTGCAGTAAATCACTATGTCTAACATTGCACTGAATTATGGTGTTTCGTATTGAAGCTCTGGTCCTAAATCTTTTTGGTTTGGTGCCACCTTTTTAGCCAAGCGACGACATCCCATCACAGGTTACGTACAGTATGAGCAGTCATGTCCCCATCTCAGATTCATTTAAATGTATTTCACAAGAACAAAAATAGGATTTGAAAAAAATATATTGTGTATTTTTTTTTGCCGTTCTTTGCTGCCTCGTTTATGATCTTCAGATTTATCTGGTGAGCTCTTGGGTATCTTAAAATAAGCATCATTTAAATCTTAAACCTCTTGAACTCTGACGTCTTAAAATGAAAGCACGTCATTTTCCAGGCAGGTCGTATAAATATACACTCTCTCTCACTCTCTCCGTCTAATGGGAGACTTGTTTTGATGAAGCGTGATTCAGATGATTCAGGTGTGTCATTTTAGTGTGCGTTCAGATGGATGTGAGTTGCGGACTTTCTCATTCCTGAGTCAATATTTCCACGCCGATGTCCCGTGTTCATTTGTAGATGGAAAGCTTTTCTCATCTGTTTTTTTTTTCTTTCCGTAGATACTTTCCGTTTCTCCTGAACAGTCTCACATCTGGTGTGCGGACACAAAAGATCACAGTTGCCTGTGTTTGTGCAGGACCATAGCTGGGTTCAGTTTTTTTGTATCCTGAGCTTTTTCTCTCCACATAGATCAGTTAGGTTGCCATGGTAGAGTTTTTGTGTCTTCTGATTGTGTCTCAGCTGCCTGTGTACGTGGATAATTCCCTCAGGAAGAGGCTGTCGGTTTTCCTTTCAGTCCACATCCCATTAGCAACTGTGCTGGTGATACAGTTGAGGTTGGCATCATTACAAACTACTTTAAAGAGATTTTTTTTAGAGTCTGCACGGTTCTTTCTGCTGTGCCTCGATTCCCAGCTGTGAACTCCACTTGGATAATTTTCCAACATGAACAACAGGGATGCCATGCCTTGCAAACATCGATTTCATTGCAACACTCACGGAGCGGCTGGTGGTGTCCCGCAACTTATTGATCCCTGGGAACTTTGAAGAGTAGTTCATGCATGGCAGAAACTCCGATCCTTTATAGTGAAAGACATCAGTGCCTACTTACTCCCATGGTCTTTCTGGTATTGAGCAGGAGAATAACAAATCTCTAGGATTGCCGGCCGCTCGTTACAAATATCACACTGAGATACGGCGTCCTTAGTACTTGGAGACATGTTTGGCCAATTAAAAATGCTTTCGGCTCTTTCTTTACACTTAACAACTCCTAAGTGTGGCTCATGGATTTTGTTAAGCATTTCTTCTCTCAGATCATGTGGAACAATGAGCTTTGCTGCTTTGAACATCAGCCCAGATGTGATTTCATCCATGAAACATCCAATATTTTTTCTTTGGTACTGCACTTCTCTCGTTCAACATTCACTTGCTGGATTTCAGGGTCCTCTGTTGTTGTTCTTCAAATTGTGCAGTCTTTTGTCTAAACTGGACAGGTGAAGTGAGTTCACCTTCAAATTCTTTCTCCGGCAGATCTTCTTTCTGCTCTCCAGAGGAAAGCTAGAGTTCTGCAATATGATGTTCCCTGCCAGGCTGATAGTGGGTGTTGGTGACCAGCTGCTTAAGCCATTCAAAATTCGCCTTTTCCTTCCTCCCAGTAGCACTCGAATCTGACAGGTTAAGTATGAACTTCCTGTGGTGATGTTAGCTGAGTCATTCCTCTCACTTTTTGCTCATCTGATCTCAGTCCAGTGACACTGAGTGTGTCCAATGTATTTGATTTCCGTTGTCCTGATTTTGCACTTGTTGTTTAGTTTCAGGTTATACTCCCTTGCACAGCCTGAGGATATGCTCTCTCTCCAAAAAGCAAGTCATCAATGAGGTTTGCAACACCGTCCAGACCATTTATCTGTAAATCGAAAAGGACAAGCACAGGAAAGTTCCCACGGCGGTATTCCGATGGTCAAGTTTTATCCTAATTAACGTCAAAGCTACTTTAATTGATAGTATTTTGGTATTCAGTCACCACACTCTTTTGCTATTACTGCTGAAGTTCCTATTGTACTCTGTCCTGAGTGCTGCTGAAAATCCTGTATATGCTGCTAACCAGGTTAGGAGCTCAGCCCATTGAAAAGATCACAGTCTTTAAAAATGCCCTTTTCAACATCAGCATTTTTTCCATCCTGCTGATGTACTTTTGCTCCTTGTACTCACATGTGTTGGGGCGGCTATGGCTCAGGAGGTAGAGCGGGTCATCCACTAATCAGATGATCTACGATTCGATCCAAGGCTCCTCCGGCCGGCAGGTTGTTGAAGTGTCCGCAAGATACTGAATCCCAAACTGCTCATGCATATGAATGATTAGCTCCTAAAAACTGGAAAAGGCAACAAGTTTTGCTTTTATCACACTGCCTGCAACGTCCTGCGAATTGAATGTTTTTAACTTTGACAGTGCATTGCAGTGTCTGTGTCCAGTTTAAAAGACACAATTTTCTTATTTAGCCTCATAATTTCAGTCCATCTTCTGTATCTGCAGAGTCCACATTAATTGTCCCGGTAAACAGGTTTTCACTCTTGATGATGTGTCAACTGTGAACAAGTCTAAACGATGTAAATTGATTGATTCTGGGAGACGCCACACAATCTTTGCATAGAGACCGTTGCATAAGTGTTTTGAGGTTGTTTTTTTTTCCAACATAGACAAGCACATAGCATACATAAATACAGGAAGGGGGAAAGTTAACTGAGGTTTCGCCGGCCACCAAGCTTGCTCAACTGTAATTGGAGCACAGAACAAAACAGGGCAGGACAGGGTCAAATCCAACAATTACTTTGGTGAGCACAATGCAAAATAGGCTTTGAGCCGTAAAAAAAAAGATAAAAAAGGATTTTTTCTTTGAAACTCTGTCAGAGTTTTCACTCCCTTGGTCCCTATCCAGTGGTACTTAAATATGCAACACTATATTCTCCTCCAGAAGTAAAATACAATAATTTCATGCATCTAATCAGAAATCATTGTGACAATCTAGCGTGTGTGTTGCCAGAGGGAGATTACAGGACCTGGAAACTGGGCTCGGAAACAGCGTTTCCAGAGAGCCAGAGCATGTTAAGGTTTGAGCTTTAGCTGAGGAGGGAGAGGGGATGCTCAGGCCTTGAGAGGGCTTAGGGACAAGCATGTGGATAAAAGCCAGGCAAAGGAGACACACTCACAGGTGGGACATGTAAAATAGGTTGGACTCTACCAAGGACGCAGCCTAATAACATCAAAAGCGTCCCCCCCCTCCTCACCACAAGCCCTTTTCATTCCAGGTGTGTGTCAGCTTCCACGACAGAGCCGCAGCTTGACGCACACAATTGCTTTTTGCCAAGTGAAGCAGCAAAATCCCCAGGCCCTGCTGACATGTAATGACAAATGTGTGAACACTGGCTGGGAAACCGGCTGTGATTTCTAAAACATTGTCTGAAATAATGGTTGCAGAGGGAGGGGAGAACGCCAGAGAGTGCAAATTACAGCAAAGGCAATGGGCTGGAAAAAAAACACACACACAAAAAAAAAAAACAGCCTTGTTGATGACAACTCTGTGTTGTTTTTGTGACAGAGGCTCACACTTTAGTATCCATCTCTCAACTTATTCCATAAAACACGACGTCAGCTTTAAGAGGAAATGGGCCGCTGAATGGCAGACCACCATAACACTTCCTGACCGAGTTCTGAAGAGATACGTCTTCGAAATGTGTAAAAAGGCGGCTCGATTGTTCCCAACAATCTGATGCGGCACTGCAAATGCAAATATTATCTCAAGGTTAACTGCAAGCTGTTTGCCTTAATGCGCAACGTAACTGAAGCTTCCCTAAACTTCCTCCGCTGCTCATCCTGCGCCATATGTTTTCTCCACACAATAAATAAGAAATGAATTCCTGACGAGTTTAAGTTGCTCCCTGGCATTTCGCACAAAACTAATGGGCCAGGATTGAATAATTGATGAGTGTTGATCAAGGAGAGAGCAGAAAATAGGTTACCTATAAGCTCACACTCAAACACAGTGACGTGCCTGAATATTTCATCAAAAGGGGCAAACAGGCATGTGATGTGGTGATAATATTCCAAGGCTTTCCTTCTAATCGCTAATTTGAGAAATAAAACGAACCCCGGGGGTTGCTATTGACTTGCGTTCTCTTCCTTTCGAGAGACCTCATTCGACTGCGGAGCCTCGCTCAGCGGCAGCCTTATCTCTCACTTTCCTTTAACTCCCGCATCCCTCGCTCTCTCCCCGTCTCCCTGTTTGCTGTGGGAAGCCGTAGCACAAGAGTGATGCGAGTGACCTTGGCCTGGTTTTGTGGGCTCCAGAGGACGGCCATGTCTCACAGCGATCTGTTCCTCCCCACCAATCCCGATTAGCAGGCGGGCAGCAGGCAACGGACGGGAACGAAGTGTCGCAGTGCAGAGAGGGGCTGTCGAGGAGCTGGAGGAGCTGATCTCTGGCCCAGAAGAGGTTGTGAGGAGGGAGAGGTGGAAGCGTCGCTGGGACGCGGGGGGGACGACAGCCTGTAGGGTGGAGCGTGTGCATGTGAGGGGAGGATTCGGTAGGATGAGGATAATGGAGGGATAGTTCAGCAGCAGGTCAAGGAGGACAAAGAGTCACAACTGATCTCAGTGGGGAAGGAGATGAGAAGGCATAAAGGCCTGGAAGGAGGCCGCAATCTGGGCTGTGAATGTTTTACTGCTCTTCAGAGGCGTCGCTGCACACTGCGATGACACACAAACTTTTTCTCTCCACATGCTAAAAGGCCAGACTGTAAATGAACTAGTTCATACAAAATGTTGTCTGACCACATCTGAAGTCTAGGTCACGTGAAGGTGGGGCAGAAAACAGTCACATAAATATATAGTCAGTCATAGGGTGAGACAAGATGTTCAAACAGAGATATGGATCACAATTCCACTCCTGAAAAAGGTGTTTATGTTGCTGCACTCGGTTACAGATACTGTATGTAAGAGAGTCAGACGAGTTCATATGAAAACTGAAAAAAAGGGGAGTTCAGATCCTGCATTTGATTCAGGACAAATTGTATCCATTACACTGTTAAACTTGTATTTTGACTTACTCTGTGAGAAAAGTGACTACAGCTTTTCTTAATCCTGCAGCTGTGACCCGCTACGAGGGTCAACTGTGAATAACTGCTGCTTAAATGAGTTCCTTCATCAGGTTCCTCTGTCTCTAGTTTTCTGAGAGTTTTCTGTTGTTAACATTCGTAGCTAAGATAAGGTGCATTATGGGAAGACGGGACATGTGATACTTGTAACTTGGTACTCTCAGAGTAGTACATATTGTACATATTACAGTTGTACACTTGGTGAATGTGAATTTTGCACATGGCGGGATCTCAGATTAAATTGGATAGTGGTCGCATAATGACATGGAAAATAATTAAACCTGCAATAACTGATGTTTTTGGGCCATTTATCACCTTTTAAGTAGTTCTGGTTAAATTGTTAGAAAGAATTGGTGTTACATAATTCCACTGGATGAATACACAGTAAGTCCGATATCCACTTTCTATTAAAGCTGCTTGCTCTGAACGTGGATGCACGTGGAAGTGTATCCTTCTTCCTTTCGGTCTTTTTCAGCACACGTGATGCAGAGAAGGAGCATGACGGATGACGCGGCTGTGCCGCGCATCATATTTAATTGTCGTCGCTTCAAAAATGGCTCCAAGGCAAGGATGTCTAATTTTGTTAAAAGCCCTTCGCCCCGACTCCTCCATCCTTTGCGTCTCTACCTTGCATCTCTAAAACTCGGGGTGAGGAGGTGAGGAAAGGAATTGAGAAAGTAAGAAAAAGTATATTTTTGGTTAATCCTACTTGATTCCATATTAAATATGCTGAAACAAATGTCTGGTGCATATAATACTGGTTTCTAGCACAGTTATTTTTTATTCATTTCAAAAGTTTACAGAAACTTTGTTTTAACCTCCAAGTTTTTCTTTAGTGATTACAAGTAAATGACTGCCTGTTTTCCTCAAGCCTTGAGGCAAAACATTATGTTTTGTACCTCTCAACCTTCTACATGTAACCTTTAAACGCAACAAACACACACACACACACACACACACACACACACACACAGCAGATGGGCTCATGCTATGACAGCCACCTTTCCAGTGTCCTTGGCTCCCTCCTCATCTTCCCCCATCCCCCTCCTGCGATCCTGCCCTCTGCTGTAACTCTTTCCTCTTGATTCAAATCAATTTCAGGGCGCTTCACTTGCAAGACACGCGACAAGGTTTACCATGCAGAGGCACGGAATTTCTATCCCCCCCCGCCCCACCCCCCCCCCCCCCCCCCCCCCCCCCCCCCCCCCCCCCCCCCCCCCCCCCCCCCCCCCCCACCCCCCCCCCCCCCCCCCCCCCCCCCCCCCCCCCCCCCGTTTCCTCCGTCCCCGTCCATTTCGTTTTCCCTCCTTCCGACTCCCCCCCCCTCCCCATTATACACTTCTCTTACATGAGGCCCGGGCAATCGACCCCAGTGATAATCCAGTCTTTCATATTGGCAAATTAATATTGACTCAGAGCCCTGGAGCTGATGCTCGGCCCATCCTCCAGGTGCTGGAGCATGCAGAGTATGAGAGATGGAGCTTAATATACATTCTGCGAGTGCCTCTCACCCCCAGAAGAGCTGCATGAGAAACACTGTTAAGAGCAAGGAAGGGATTGTGGTTTGCCAGCTTTTCAGCTAGGCTGTATGCATGAAGCCACACATGTCTTAAAATAAGATACTCTGTGCCAAACATGCGTGCTGATATGCATGCATGTGCACGCAGCTGGACATGCCCATGTTTTAAACCCCTAGGTGGTATTGAGGCGAATAAAAATAAAAAAACACACACTCTGAATGACTAATACAGGATATGCCACAAGGTTTATTTAAATATGCTTTATCCATTTGCTCAGTCGACCGAAAAAGTGTGCAAGGCTACTCTACTTTCCGGTGGAGTAACCATGATGAACACACACTGAGACAGTTTTTATGGTGATTAATGAAGATTTGATGAGGGCAAATCAATGGCGTTCATAAAAGAGAAATCAGCGAGAGACACGAAATCGAACGCTCCCCCAACATGAGACAAAAATAACAAGCGAATATGAAACAAATGAAGAGTAAATGGAGTCCACGGCGGGGTGACGTTTGGATCCATAGCCATAGATTTATTGACGAACTGGCTAATGTAAATGTGCTGATAAGAAAAACCAAACAATGGCGTGTTGAGATTAGCGGTTGGTGAATCTTCTAAAAAAAAAAAAAAAGCTCATGACAAAGGCTTTTCATTCTCTAACATGACCCACAAGGACACGGTGCTTTTTTCCAACGGACCACGAACTCCTCAGTCACTGAGATAGCTAAGCCTCGCTCTCTTTGTTGTTTGCATTCATGCAGTTTACAGCAGATGACTAAGCCGAAGACGCTCTGTAAAAGAAGATAACACTTTAACCCTCGTGCTCCCCTCAAAAAAGTTTGTACGAGCGGTCGTTCGGTGCAAAAAATGTTTTTTCTGCTATAAAAATATTATATGTGAATTTTTTTTTTTCACTTTCACTGCATTAAATCTTTTGACCAACTTCAGTCCTAATCATAACTATCAAATTTTCATGTATTTCTTAAATAATTTTGACCCTTTAATGTCATTTTGGGAATATGAAACCACATGATAAAAACACAGAATTTGTGTGCAAACTGTAATTTTTCAGGGAGGACTATTAGACCCTTGGATATGTCATTAATTGACAACATTGATTTGAATGCATTATTATTTTTTGAGCAGTGTCAGTTCATTAAAAAATGAGTGCGAGCGATTAGTTGTTTTTCTAAAAAATGCTATAAAAATATTACATGTGAATATATTTTTTTTTTACTTTCACTGCATTAAATCTTTTGACCAACTTCAGTCCTAATCATAACTATCAAATTTTCATGTATTTCTTAAATAATTTGAAAGTTAA
The DNA here is from genome assembly GCF_000972845.2 of Larimichthys crocea. Classification (NCBI taxonomy): domain Eukaryota; kingdom Metazoa; phylum Chordata; class Actinopteri; family Sciaenidae; genus Larimichthys; species Larimichthys crocea. Next base: position 4,582,685 of record NC_040021.1, read on the forward strand.
AGCCATTTTCCGCTGTGCTCAAATGTCGTACTGCTGTATTCAGGTCACAAGTTTAGAGACATCTGTCTGTATTTCAAAGGTAAAATAACAAATATCTACCATTAGACGGCGGCTAATGTTCATTCATTGCATTCCTAGCTGATAGAATTACTGTTTGATACTGTCACACGATACAATAAGAAGGGCATTAATCTGTCACTGCTCGGAGCACACCTTTGTGTTGGATGTAATCTGTATGAACGTTGCGCAGAAACGAGCATTACGTGACGTACTGCAAACATTCCAGAGGTCAGAGTGAAGAAACAGTTAACGTTACATTACGAGCTTGATTACATAAGTGTGTTTTACTTCACAGATTAAATGAATGTCAGAATCTAATGTACGCCTTGGATCTCTGTTCACATCTCCCAGCTAACCCTAAACTGACTTGAAAACATGTTAAAATATTAAATAAACACAATTATTGTTTGATTCCATGACTGATAGTAAAAGCTTTGTAGCCACCTGCAACCTGCAAGTGCAGAACAATATGAATCTGACAGCAATGTGACGGTAAAACACAATCAGATTTCAGCGTTAACCTCCTGGTCATTACTCCTCTGCCACTCAGAGGTAATAACACCAATAACGAACGACTTGACAAAGCAAACAAGGACGGCGATGTGTGACTAATGTTTGCACTCTGTTATTTTACCACCGAACATACAGCCGAAGTTCAAGTTGTGGAGCTGTTAGCAGCTTATCCAGTGTGTGTGGGCACCGCTCGGGAATTTCACAGCGGATAATGCACTAGATGGGCGCAGTCATGTTGACGTTATGATTGTACACAGCTGCATGGGGACATTTTCTGTCCAAGACTTCAATTTATTGTTTGAAATTGTGACACAGATCCGCAGAGATGATTCATCGCTGAAAGAAAAATAGCTTTCTGTTTTGACAGGAGAGATGCGATCAGGAAGGGGAGACAAGGAAAAAACAAAATGTTTGCCCCGTGTTTGAGAAATGGCTGACAACGGAGGACCAGTCAAGTTGACAGCCAAAGTGTTTCTCATCCTCGCTGACTTTTTTGTCACAGTTTTTTGGACTTTTAGTCGGAGTGCTGCAGAGAGTCATGAAATTATAAGCTCCGTGCATTTTCAATCTGTGTGTTTGGAGTAGCTTTTTAAGTATCAAGCGTTTCGGGTTTATGCTATTTATCATTGTAACCGAGCAATGAGCCATGAGAGTCTGCTTTACTGCAGATTAAGAACAGCTGAGGTGGAATTAGATATCACATAAAAAACCCCTTTGAGCAGCAAATTAATAACACAGTTGATACAAAACGCTCTCACCATAATGTTGTGATTTTTCGTGTTATTTGTCAAAATGAACAGTTGTAGCTGTCAGAAGGTTCGCGTTTACACGCCGTTTCACATCGCTGGATTCAACTCCGACCGATAAAACAGCCGGATTAATAGAGTCATTTTACGTAAATGAACCATCTACAGAAACAAAACAAACCTCAGCCAAATTAAAAGTCTGTTTTACTATCAGCTATTAAACCCTAATTGTCAGATGCATCTTTACGGTATAAAAAGTGGAAAAAGAAACAACTCCTTCCTCTGCGCCACAGATTACAGAACCAAAATCTGGACGCCGGCATCAAAACGGTGAACTTTACATGGCACCGCAGCACTCAGACATCGATGTTGTTCAAGGTTCAAGCTTGACAGAGAACATACTTAGTGTAATGATCCATCGGCTGTGTGTGTCTAATGGAGAAATAGATTATATGTGGATGCTTGCCCACTTCATTGGCTTGTTAATGAGCATATTTGTTTGCATGTATGTGGGAGTCTGCGTGGTAGCGTGTGTGTGTGTGTGTGTGTGTGGAATATATAGCAGGGGGAGTCTGCAGTATAGCCAGCCTGAATAGGAGGGGTTAATGAGCCAATCACAGTCCATCAGGGAAGCTATCAAGTGCCCAGACGAGTCCACTGGTCATTCGCTCTGTCTGGTTCTTCCTTTCTACCCTTTCCCCAAAACTCCTTTTCACTCTCCAGCCATACCTCCGTTCCTTTCCTCTATCTTGAGCAGCCCCTCCACCCCAATCTCCCGCACTCCCCTCAGATTAGTGTTAACGAGGATATTATCCATGGCAGTAAACACAGTCCCTTTCTCCGATCCATTTGGCAGCAAAGAGGTGAAGGGAGGATGGGTCTTCGTAGCCCTCCTGGCTGCTGAGGCGAGCACTACAAGAGAGTAATACAAAGTGTCTGCGTCTTGGAAAAGACAAAGGCAGAGGAGACAGTGCCACTCCTGTAGGAGGGGTCGCATCACACTGGCACCAGATCACATTAGAGGTCATGTAATTTCAGCCACCCGAGAACCTTTTATCAAAGCCAGCACTCACGAGGCTAAAATACTCTGGATTCTTGCTCCTCCTCGGCCATTTGGCATTCTTTCACGCACCCTAACTACCGCTGCAATATTCTGTGCCCTGAAACGTGAACCTCATCCAGATTTTGTTTATTATAAGCTTTGCTTTCTCCAAGGGAGGAATCGACTATTTCCATCTGTAGAGGACTATACATTTCCCCCGTGAGTGCTGGAGTGGTTTAACGAGTACCACGGGCATGGGTTCGCCCCCCACACACACACACATATGGTCTTACACACACTGTGTGTAATGGGATGCAGTAGGTTAGCAAGGTGCAAATCCTGTGGGGTGGTCGCTTTGATAGAGAGGTTTATGTCCCTCCCAGAGGGCCTGAAGCATTGCTCACAAATCAATATTGCACACATCCTGTCAGGGTGTGATTAAATTCTCTTATTCCCATGACATCACCCACCTCATGCACACAAACATATATGGATGTTCGCACACAGAGAAATGCACTTAAACGCACTCTTTGTGCTTGGAAGGGGGTAGAAAAAAAGAAATGTGAGAGCGAGTACAAGGCTTGAGAAAAAAAAACATTAGCATAAAGTGTCACATTCGGCCTTAGGTACAAAGTCTGCATGCGACCTCAAAAGGCAACAACTTCACATCCGAACAGAAACCTATAGGCTGTGTTCTCTTGTAAACACTCACACTCACATTGGTGTGAGGCTTCAAGTGACACGGCGACATTTGCCCTCGAGTTACGTGCAATCTGATTACAATTTTAAGGCTTTGGTGGCGCAAAGAGACAAAGCCTGACCTAAATAGATGGATGTGTGGCTTGCTCTTTTTTTTTTTTGGACACAATGGGCTGCCACAGCTAAAGTACCTCGAGGACACCGAGGAAAGAAATTCATCAAAAAGCAATCATCAGTGCTAGGTGGTGACTGATCTAGTGTGGCATCCATTCATTATGTAAATCTCACAAACCTAGCTTTTTCTTTATCATCAAAGACCCTCATTCTGGAAAATTAGCCACTCTTCGTCTGTGGAAAAACAACAGAACACTAAAACTGGACTGTTGCTATGGAAACTATGTGGGAGAAACCATTTTAGGGAGAGCGGGCGGCAGGGTGTGTGTGTGTGTGTGTGTGTATGTGTGTGTGTGTGTGTGTGTGTGCTGCCAGGCAGGTGCATGAAGAGAGCAGCGTTAGCAATCAACAGGTGTACCGGCAACAGCAATATCTGAGCCCCAAATGGAATGGCAAATTAGATTTAGGATGCCGTGACATCGGACAGTGGATTAGTCTGGCAATATGATGCCGTCTGTGTCAACCGAGATTGAGTATTAAAGTGAAGGTGCTGTACTTATTGTCACTGTCGCAGATGGACCTCATTATTTGGAGATTAGTCCACGGCTGCACAAAAAAATAAATAATCAGATTCGTTGATGGAAGGCACCGGCTCACACGGCCGTTTAAAGCCAATGTGGGATTCCTATTGGGGTGGGATAAAGAAATAAAAAGAAGCTATAATAATACAGCAGGGTATGAATATTGCAGGATATGAAGAATACCCCCAACCCCAACAAGATTCAAAGGAGGGAGAGAGAAGGAGAGAGAGAGAGAGAGAAAGACTACCTTCAAGGGCACATCAAACCTTGAACGATCATTTACATTCATGAATCAATAATCCTTGTCGGATGAAAGGGGGAGATAAAGCGTTGTCTCATCTTTGGGGTCATTTCTGTGTTGAGGGACCTAATTTTCATCACTCTGGATAAAATGCACCAAAGCGCAGGAAACCTCCGTTCGCCCAAGCATCGGTCATCTCTGATGGCGCCCTACCTTTTCATTTTGGAATTTATGAGGGCTTTTTATTCTCCGCCCTTAGCCATAACTTAGCGAGGTTTGACAGCAAACAATGTTCTTCAAGGCGGCATCTTGGATGTCTGTGTCTGGAATATAAAATGTGATCCGGAGCCCCTTTGTTCACAATCTGATAGGAAAGCATTTAACACGTCAACATCGTATGGGAGGATCAAAGTCTGGCCAAGCAGTTTGTCTTCCTCTGTACCTTTAGTTAATGTGGGCTGGGGTTGAGCCAACCTCATCCTGGATTTGTTCTCAAGCCGTGAGGGATTATCAGCATGGGGAGCTCCTCTGAAGTGTTGGACTGTGTTTGTTGAACACACACAAACCGTCAGAAATACGTTAGAATATCGGATTTCTCCTTGTTAAGTAAAAAAGTAAAAAGTATGTTCACAAGAATTCAAGTTATTTCGGATGTCCAGGGTTCTGCTGGTCACATTCACTTCATGCAGAGATTCCAGCTGTTTCCATAAACATATTCTGATCTGCATATTGAAGTGTTGCACTTAAAAGGTTTGACAGAAACTTCTCCGCTCTGCAGTTTATCCTTTTTTTTCAAAAAAATAGTTAATGGGAGATGGAAAAACCAACAAACATTCAACTCACGTGACTGATCTATAATACGTCCATGTCTTGATGTATAATATATGATATAAACTGAATTTTCCGTCATGTTTTAGGCTCAGCTGGAGCTCTTTTGATTACATCATCTTGTTGCGCTGATGGAGAACTGGCACCATCTATTTCTTATCTTGTATTTTTTGCAGAAATGTAGTGGATAGTATTTTCTTTTGCAGAATTACTCAAATTTGGTAAATGTTGGCAATAAGGCAAATGTTACGTGGCATCAGGTTGAGTTGGTAGTGGAGTTGATAGCCTGGCTCCAGACTTATGAATCGCCATATTAATGATTTTTTTCTGCATATCAAATAAGTCTGGTCTTGTGCCCACGGCAGCGCCGGTCCTGGCCACATTTACGCCCTGGGCCCTGGCCCACGGACTGCTGTTATCACTGGTTGACAAAAAAAAAAAACAGCCTAGAACTCATTAGGTTGGATTAAGAATCTAAACCCACGAAAAATTGCATCAGAAAAACGAGGCGGACTGGAGCTGTAGAGGATGTTTTAAGTTCATGCACAGAAATGAATCTTAAATCGACATATCGTTTAAATTATGTGAAAAACTCGAAGCTAAGTGAAGCTTCTGTGTCCGCTGAAATGACGTCGGCCCGACAGATGTGTTAAAAACTTTTTTTTTTTTAAATATAAAATAAAGTAAAACGACATTTCTGGCGCACCCACTAAAACATTTGCAATTAAAAACAGTCCACTTTCGGTTAGTGTCACGATAGATGACATTGTGTTTTGTTTTTCTGATTTTGCTACAGCTCTGATTCACGTCTCTGCGGCTCTCATACATTTTAATGTTGCGAATTAAAATAGTAATTTAAAGAAATCTTTCAAATGCTAATTCACAGTGGGGGAAACTTCTGGGACAAGTGCTTGCTCCCATTTTCTACTCTATATTTGTATATATGTACAGCACACCAGGGTAACGTCCGGGTATCTGTCTCAATCGACTTCTGCGTTATCAATCAGCGTGATGTGAAATTACAATAATCTACAGATTTCGTTGTAATATTCTTCCTGATTCATGTGCCATCATGAGCCTAATCCAGCAGCCACCTGAGAGCCTGGTTGGTTGTGACAGGATAATGAGGAGGAGGCGGTGGAGGAGGAGGAGGAGGAGGAGGAGGTGGAGGCACCATTTGGGGTGTACATCAGATGATTGGCTGGAGGAGACAATGAAGAGGACGTGTGTGCATGTGTTTGTGTGTATGTAGAGGGTACAGATGAGTGATGGATTGGGCGTCGTGCTCTGTCACCCGCTCGGGCCCCACAACAATGTCATCATAAGCCAGCGCCTGAGCACCTGTCACACACGATAGATGGAAGGCAGCCGAGTGGAAATACCTGTGTGTATACCTGAGAAGTGAACATTGCAGTCCTTTCAGCTCCTGATAAGTGTGGGAGTTAACAGCTCACTCCAGGCTTTCCGCTGCTGCAGCTGGAGCCTTCTCAACCACCTCCAGTGGGGGAGACGCTGGCATGCAGCGAGTCCACCCTCATACCTGTATGCTGAAGAAGTATTCGGAGCCTTAACTTGAAGAAAAGAAGAAACGTGCAACAGTATTTGCAATAAAATTTTTTACTAAAGCTGAGGTTTTCAAAGGAGTGGCCTCCCAGGAGGGGGAAACTGTTTCAGAGGAGGATCAGTGAATGAAAGTTAAAGAATATCACATTAGTTAAGACATTAATCATCAAAAGGAGATCACATAGAATGGGCTAAATGTGTGAGATTCATTTAAAGAGATACAGCAATTTCGTAGTAGCATTTTCAATAATAGTATTTCAATAAATGCCCCGTCAGACCTTTTTTCATGTATTTTGTGTATGTCAAACATCTATATAAGGCTCTAATAATAATAATAATCATCCAGGAATTGAGTAAATCCAAGCAAGTAAACTAAGGGAGAGTGAGGGGGCATCTTTTTTCAAGCTTTTTTTCTGAGGAGAGGCCTTCAGTGTCTCAGACATTACCTGTTACCAAAGCCTTGGAGCCATCATGAAAAAAAATGTCTCAGAGAATTTACTAATTGATGCCTTAATGTAAACCGCAGCTTAATTTTGCAGCTGGTCCAGGTGGAGTGAAGCTTAAAAAAGGTGCTGAAAAACCCATTTTCTTAATCAGCTTTTACACCACGAGGTGATCTACATGAAGGGTTTATGGATCTTTGTCTGCTTTTCTCACTGGGTTGAAGTGGAATGAAGTATGAGTGTTTACTGTTGAAGAAACACGATTTAAAACCATTAAGTTCCTAACGCTAACCCTCAACTCAAGGTCCCCTTTAGAGAAGATTTCACCACATCGTTTCACTCCCTAACATGAGACGTGTTTGATGGAAAAAGAGAGTAACTGGACAATCTTTTTTTTAAAAATGGGTAAATACCTGATAGAGTTCTTCCTTCCTGAGTGGAGCTTTTGTGTAAGACCACAACCTGCAGATGAAAACTACTTATCCCAAGGTCGAGAATAAACTTTCACGCTCGTGAGGAAGCCTGGCAAGAGGGTTTATGAAGGTGCTTGTAGGCAGACTCAAAGAAAACCAAGCTACGAAATCACAACCTTAACCTGAACACAGTCGCACAACTCTCTCTCCAGACCACATCTCCCTTAAATAGGCCCGACAATCTACTACCCAATCAGTTTAGTCTGAACCAGATTTCTCTCAGGGGTGTCTCAGTCTCTCACACCTACAGCAGGTGAATCACAAAATGTTACTTGTATCAGTCGACGTAATCTGTCCAAATAAGTCTTTGACATTGCTCACCGTTTTGAAGAAAACTCCAGCACAAAGCAATGCTCATCAAGGTAACATTCAACTCAAAGCAGCTCCCCCCCTATACTTGGTTTAACCCATGATATCACTGATGATGTAATAAGCAGGAAGTGTTTAGTCGCCTCCCCCTCCTAACTCCTGCAGTGCATGGTATGTAAAGAGAGAATAAAGTGACTAAATACAAAAAGCAGCAGGTATTACTGCAGCAGTGCTCCAGAAGAAGGCGGCAGTGGTTGAAGAAGCAAAGTTTAAAAGTGAGAAATGATATTGTTTCAGTCACAACTCGAGTTTCCAGGAGCTCTCTGTGATTTGGCCTCATTAAATGAATAGAAATGGAATGAATCACATTTATAAGCTCATGTTTTGGTGTGAGTCTTTATCTCCAAGGTAACAAGTCACGTCTGCTGTCAGACTAAAATAGTATTTCCTTTAGATAGATAGATACACTTTATTTATCCCAAGCTGGGAAATTACAGTGCAGCAGCAGCAGCATTACACACAGTGACAAGAGACAACATAAGAATAAAAATATAATATAAAAATGTTTTATGTTTTTCTATTTATTGTATATACTTTTTCTTAAATTTAAATTTGCCTTTACTTTTTATATTTTATGTTCTATATATATATATATATATATATATATATATTTTAATATTTTATTTGATATTTGATATTGGGCTGCTCCGGGACCAGGGGAAACCAATTTTCGTTTCATCCCATGTTTACATGTGTTGTAATGACAAATAAAACTCCTTGAACCTTGAAAAAGCAAACTATACATAATAAAATATCAAAATAGCAATAGTAACAGTAAGTATACAGCAAATTGGCAGTGTTGATTTGTGCAAAGTTGGGAGAAATGTGAAGTGACTGTAAATTGTAGATTATGACCTAGCTGTTGTTATACAATGTGATGGCATGTGGCAGGAAAGATTTCCTGTATTTGAACTTTGAATCATGGCGAAGAGTAAAATACTGATAAACTTCACTTAAATGTACCAGTAGATGTGCACAGTTGTGTGTGTGTGTGTGTCAGCATCATCTGTTACAAGGTAGCTCTAGGTGTTCAGTGATCAATGTGATCTCATGGCTTTGGGTCTGAGCTTAAAGCTCCTGGTTGGATATGCTGTTGAGCCAGAACACAAGGCAAATGTTTCTTTGGGGGATCTGTTGTGAAAAAAAACACTCCAGCTTTTTCACATCGGCCTTGACAACTCTCCAGCTTTCACATTTCTGACTGCAGGAAGAAAAAAACTCAATATAACTGTTGGAAGGTGATGGATGTTACGGATTTAATAGAACAGAAAAAACAATAGTAAATGTGTATGTATACATTTATGTTGCAAGCCACTTTGCAAAGCATTACGTTTTATAGTCTTTCTATTTTTTGTGCTTTTCAGAATTCAGACTTCACGCTGTCAAAAGTTGAAGCCAACTGCTGTCTCAGCTACAAAGATGGCCTAAATATAAAAATATGGGTGTGACAAGTTTGTGGCAACATGTTTTTTTTTTTTATTTCTTTATTTTTTTTGATGGATGATTTCCTGGTGGAAACTTTCCATCTCTTCCTGCAAATTTCAGGTGAATGACAGTATACGGCGGTATGAGTATGAGAGATGTTTATACTGATACAAACACACTCGACATGGACGAAGACAAGCCAGATGCAGGCTTCCTGTTTATTTAATGAATTCCACCACTCTGTGAAACCTCATTTTCATATTGTAAAAGTGTGTGTGTGTGTGTGTGTGTGTGTGGGAGCACGGCTTCTTCTGACGGAGAAACCTGTTTTAACTACGCCTGACTACGTGCAAACACAAGCACAGATAATGTCAGTTAAGTTTATTTGTGGAGCCCTTAATCATAGATGCAGTCTCTGGGAAGTATGGGCTTTTAAAGAAATGTGGTCTAGGCCTGCTCTATATGAAAAGTGCCCTGAGAGAACTTCTCTTATGATTTGGTGCTGTATAAATAAAATTGAACTGAATTAAGAGAAATGGAGACGAAGGGTACAAACACAAACTTTTCTGAAGGCAGTGAGGACTGAATTAAGGCAATGAGAATACATAACAGCGCCATATTGTGTTAAAAAAACCCCAAACATCTTAATATTTTAGTGAAGACAGCATCAATTTATTGCAACAATAAAACATTTGTTTGGCCGTATGGCTCTACTCATGTGTTACTCCAGCCTGCACACAATTTCCTCTGAGTTCACAATCCTCCTGGCAGAGATCCACGACAGTTAAATGCATATAAACCTGCGTTGAATAGACAAACATGCTGAACTCACATAAATCTAAATCCTAGTACAGGAGGAGGTTGAGGGAGGTGGTGGGGCTTAAAGTGCTGGGAAGCCCGCAGTGGCTGAAGCTAAAAAGGATGCAACGCTGAGTATGCAAGGGGGGGAGAAGAAGAAAAAAAAATCTCTTTATATGGATCGCCTAGCTGCTTCACTGAGGTCATAGTTATGATTGGAAGGTGCATGGAGTATGTGAGTTTAAAGCAATCTTTATGCCAGGAGGCTCCATGGATGACTGCACAAAAATACATAGGTGCTGCACTCCAGGCAAGAAGTGGCAGCTTCAATCTGTGATTTTAGTGTTACCCTGGCCTTTAACCTTTACATCATTATTATGTTTATTACCATACCTTGTCCTCAAGTAAACCATTTGCTTCTGCCCTTAAAATGACATAATCTACTACCGATTGATTGTCCCCAGTCATGTTCCTTTATCAGATTATTTGATTATTTTCAGATGCTTGAATATTCAACACTACAGCATATTTCACAATATAGAAGCAACAATCCGAAAAAATAAACATTTGTATTTCTCTTTTCATCTCGTGACCCTTGAGATTTATCTTGCGACCCCTTTCAGCACTGGTTCATAACCTTTTTTAGGTATGACCCCCTTGAGACACTATAAACCGCTGAGTTGTGAACATCTTAAAATGGAAGATTTCCCATTCTGAGATTGTTTCATTTGAATAACATGTAGGCTGCAGGTAAATCTATCAAACAAAGAAGTCCTCCTGTGACCTCCAAGCCCCAGACTGGGAACCATTGGGCCAAAAGTCTGGAGCCATTGATCCCGGTCAAGTTAGGGCTCCAAGACACCTGGCTGTTACACTTGAAAACTCTGGCTTTCTTCAGATACTTTTGTAAAATTGTCCAACACAGTGAAATGATCAAGAATCTCCTCCACTTTCCTCCCACTGCTGTTCCGACTCTGTTTTGACAGACTTTCATTTATCATCTTCACTGTAAACCCTAGAGACCTTCATCCTGGCCAAGCAAAGCTGTGTCCTGCCTGCGCATCTCTCCCTAACCACTCTCCGCTGGTTACTGAGCTCACCACCTACCTCAAACTCCATCACTGCCGTCTCTGCAGCCCTCCGTGACAAAAACTTCTTGACAGCCTACCAGCAGTCTGTTTCTTACTTCACCTTTTGGAGTGACACCAACTTCCCAAGAGCTTAATTGCTCCGAGACAAGTGAACTTTTCATCAGGCTCCTTCAGCATGTCTGACAGATCCCACTCATCAACTGTTGTCAGCCATCATTAACAGAGAGTCAAGAGGAGCCACTGGAGGCTATATAAATCGCGTATCATGCTGCCTGAATAAATGGCTTGATTGCTTTTGCTCTGCCAGCATCCATACACACCACCCATGTACACTATCAATAAATAGACAAGCTGTACCCACATCCACTGATGGAAAAAGCATGAACCTTCGCACATGACATGCTGTCTCAATCGAAATACTGTATGTTAAAGGAGGCAGATGGTAGTCCATGCTCTGGTTTGATTCCTCCTGTCAACTCGTAACTATGAAATAAAGGCACGAAAATGGCGACCAAGTCCTCTCCAATGACTAAAGTGAGGACGAAACATTCTAATTATAGTAGCAACTTAATTTTAACGCTTTCAGTGGTGTTAATTAAATGTTAATAATTAAAAAAATCAAAGTAAATCAATCAGTTCTATTTATTAAAGTGTGTTTTTACACATATGGAATATTTCCACACATCATATACCCTTTTATTTGAGTTTTTTTCCATCCGTGTTGAGATTGATTTTCCTCTTTCCTAACTAACCTCCATCTCTGCCAGTTCGAATGCAGTGTGACATCTAATATTCTAGTGTATTAAATCCATACTATAGTACTTCTACACAATAAATTATGTGGCATTAAAATTTAATTCATAACCACGTCAAAAACTCATAACATCCACAAAGGTGTTTTGATTTATTCTTGTTGTGCTTGGGTTTAAGTTTGGTATGCTGGATGTGCTAGATGTGAATGGCTCATAGAAACTGAAAATCCATCTGACCTTGAGAATGATAAAATTGTAACAGGTGCAACAAAGCTAACAGAATGTCAGATAAAGGTTCATCAAACACAGCCGTGACACATCGCCACAGTAAAGAAAAGAAGGTCTAACAAGGCACAATAAGTGAAAACATCTGCGTTGGTGTACCATGATAAAGGATGTCATAACATGGTGGCAGCCTGCTTACCTCAGGTGGTTTTGAAGTTTAGGGACCTGACCGCAAAAAATACTTTATCATCTCTCGTTTTCATAGATATCAAAAGTTGCTCTCTGGCTCGTGCTCGGCTTATCTTTCTCAGAGATATGGACAAAGTCAAATACTTTCACTACGCATGGGGAAAATGACAGAAATCAGAGAAGGAAAAAAGAATTTAAGAGCCCGAGCAGAAAAACGCTGATGATTTAAGTCGTGTTAAAAACCGGACAGGTAGATAATAAAAGCAGCCCAATGAGGAGATGGTGTGTTTCATATCAGCCTCAGCAGATTAGTATTGATAATACACTATTCTGGGAAATAACTTTTTATTAAGTCTTTCATAAGCACAAGGATCTTACTTCGGCCCAAATGTAATATCCAAACACTTGTGTGGGAAGATATTAACAAGCAAATAGCTGGTAATACCATAACCTCTGCAGTAACCTTCAAGATGATCCATGATTTATACAACACACCTGTTTACAAGAAGTATGATTCTCATCCATTTTCGGTTCAGTATTGACTTTTGTAGATTCATGTGCTTGACACAGAAACACACACACGTGTGCACATGCTTTATTTAAATACGCTGAGTCCATTTATATATACAGGACTTAAATACATATGTGCATCCATGTACACACTCCACTACATTGACTTTACCCATATGTAACATCCATATCAGGTCCTCTGTGATGTGGACACTGAGGTACTTGAAGCTGTCCTGCCAATGTTCAGGGGTAAGTTGTTGTCTTGGCACCAGAGGGTGTTGGAGTCAACAGTAGTTTATGCAGTCCTATGTGTAGAGGTAGCACAACAGGGGGCTGAAAACACAACCCTGGGGTGCTCCGATGTTAAAGATGAGAGTGGATGAGGTGTGTCCGCCCACCCTCACCACCTGGGCTCTGCCTGTCAGGAAGTCAAGGATCTACAAGCAACCAAATAGCATAGAGTTTACTTAAAGTAACTACTTACGGAAATATAGAGTAGTTAAAGAGACAAATACTTTTCTCAGGAGTTGTTAGAAGTAAAACCATGGCTAGGGGGTGCTAAATTTGTGATAAACACAAAGTGGGGCTTAAAATAACACCAGAACTTCAATTCAGTGCCAACAGAAGCACTAAAGGTCACCATTTGCATCATTCGTGACTTGTAAAAGATGACAATATCTGCTCCTGCTCTGTACTGTCTTGATTTTAATGTTGTCAAACACCTGCTGAATTTCTTCTTCTCCCATGCTGGGTATTGTTGGGTCTCTGTAAATAATATCATAGAGAGTAGAGTAGATCTAGATCTGCACTATTCTGTCAAATATAATGGAAAGCTGGGTCAACCAGTCAAAAAACATGTTGGTGTGTTGGCTTCAGCATTATAAAGTATAAAATTGAATGTAAGGTAGTAAAGAAGAACAGTAATAATACAGCTGTTCACAAATATAATGGAGAGCTGGACCAACAATGTCAAAGACTATTTAAGAAAAGTCGAGTGGGCAAAACTATGTGAACAAAGTTTGAAAGGTAACAAAGTGACATGGGGATAAAGTCAGAAAGATGGGATTTACCTGGATATGCTGTCAATAATATATAAATATATACAGAGCTGCTTGAAAGTATATGAACCCCTTCAGCACTTTGAGTTTTCTATAGTTTTACTATTATTTCTTCTTTTCTATTTAATCAGAGACAGATTTTCATATAAAAATAACATGTTTTTGTTTAACAGTTCCATTTTCTTAGTGGAAATCAATTGTGGAGTCAAAAGAACTAAAAATGATTTCAGTTGTATTGCTTAAAACCAGCAGAAAAACACTCAGCACAATCAAAACACACAAACAATCGGCTGGAATAAATTCAGCAAAGAAATTGACCAACGAAATAAAAGAGCTTTGAGAATGAAATTGGGCAGCACTGGTTGAAACGCTGATCAAAGCAGGTCAGTTTAGTCTTACCAAAGGGAACTCGTACAGGTCAATCATGGTAGAGAGAAAAACAAACCCCAGAGGATCTTAGGAAGAGGTTCAGGTAAAAGCCAATCGAAACATAACATCTAGGGATTTGCAGGAGAAAACTCAATATGGCTTTGATGGGAGGGTTGCTCTCAAAAAAGTCCACAATTTCACGACACTTCCAAGTGGCCAAATCAAATAAATAAATAATGAATGAATGACTGAAGTTAGGGGAAGATCGTGACCACGGGTAAAACGAATGTTGTTAGAGGGGACAGGGTGAAGAGACTGGTTTACTTTAACTCTATGAGCTTTTGTAGCAGTAACAACACCCTACTTTGCATCTGAAAGAGGGCAGTAATTATCAACACAGTCACAACAACACGAGACATTTGTAAAGAAACCTAAACAAAGGCTGTTTCAAACACTTTCTGGTGAGGACAGCCCCTAAAATTAACACATTTATAAAAGGTAACCTTAAAGCTTTTCGTCCCCACATGAAAGGGACTGTAACAGATACTTGTCCCCAAAACGTAATGAATACAGGTATACTCACACACATACCTCAAGGCCATGCCCCCAGCAGACGGACTCCCGTGCGTCCACAGGCCCGTGGATCCAGCAGACGGCCATCCTCTCTGTGTCTCTCTGTGAAGTCAGCACTTTAGTGTCAGATCAAATAATTGGATTCCCATTTGTCAGCAGAATACACATGTACCCCCTCGCTCAGCAGATCGCAGCAAGAGTGAGGAGGAGGGTGAGGGCATGGAGGGAGGGAGTTAATAATCCTTTTAGCTATGTGTGATTTGCCGAACCAGGAGATATTATCACTAGAAGATTTTTCAAATTGTAATGCCTCATCCACAGCTAAAGAACATGCTTCTTAAGTGGAGTTAAAGCACCGAAACACCAGCTTTGAAGACATTTTCAAAGTAGACATGTGCGGTGGTGTCTCTTCAGGGCCTTACTGAGACACTGACGCTGGTCTAGTTTCGGCAATAAATCAATGCAATAAATCATTATTTTGCCTTTCCCCTTATGGAGGAAAAATAATCCAATATTGAAAATTTAAATGAGTCCGAGACCCCCTTAAGGCTAAAGGAGAGAATGTAGTCTCATGGGATACTGTGAAGAAGACAAAGCCAGCACATGACAAGTTTGGAAAGCCGCACATGATTACTATGCATAAAGCACTCACATTGTACTCAGCAACATGATGTCCCTAATAATAATAATAATAATAATAATAATAATAATCCAGGTTTATATGATTTGTTTGATAATCAGGCTTGTCTGGAAGCCTACAGGGAACATTTTCATACTTCAAAAAAAAAAAAGAGAAGGACTTCACTGTTTTTTTTTATTGGTTTGTTGATTATGTTGCTGAATTTATTCTAATTTCCCATCACCTCTGGCATCATGTATTTTTTATTTGCAAAGAAACAGCTTGCATCTAATTTGCTCTGTAACCTCTGTGGTGAAACTGAAATTAAAATAAAAACAAAATTGATGCAGACATTTTTTTTTACGGGAAACCTAAAAGCAGTGTGAATTGTGTTCTTTGTATGTTTGCCGGTTATAAGTGCTCACTGAGATAAACATCACCGCCGGCCGCCCTTTCACTCGTGCTGATGACCCTCCTGAAGCTGGCCTATAGAGGCCATTAAAGGAAGCAGCTTAAGGCATTTCTCCATCAGTTCAGCACTCAATAGATAGCGGCAGGTAAAACACTTACTGACCCGTGCGTCAAAGTGTCATCAGGGAGCTCACAGGGGACAGAGATGAAGAAATACAGCCCAAAGTTTTGGTTTGAGTTCTTGCCTAGAACACTGATAAAAAAAAGAAGTGATGCGTGTGGTTTGTGGTGATTGTGGATTCATTCTATTAACAAGAGTATAAATTTTGCTATATTTTATTGTTGTATCCTCTGTAGTTACTGAAATTGTGTCTGGACTAGTAATCATCTAAATTACGACTTATCTTCAGGCAGCAGAAACACGCAGTAAAATATAATAAATCTGCACGACCAAGATACTATTCCATAAAAATGGTTTATTAAATGTTTACCAAATTAATCATACACGAGTAGCTGAATTTATCCCTGGCTTACTCATTCAAAACGTTTTTACACCCGCTGATCTTGCTCATAAATATTCTCTCAGATACGGTTTTCAAAGCAGATTTGCTCAAATATACAACCGCTGTCGAGTTCAACACGGACCAGTGATGGAGATTTTCTTGGACCAATTTTTTGAATCAATTGCTTAGTCTCACAATTTGGGTCAAGGGTGAAATATCTCAACAACTGTATTGGATGAAAGCCATAGAATCTGTATTAGGATGCCTTCTGCTCATGCAACTCAAGCCAAGCCCGAGTACAACTGAGGCTGACAAAGTGCCGCTTAGACTGATGAGAGTTGAGTCAAACGTGACACTGTGGAGGTGTGTGGACAAACCCTTTAATTTGCAGAACATGGCCTTTCCCATAATGGCACCCTCAAGCCAAAATATAGATATTTCTTTTGCTCTGCTGTCAGTAACAATCAAAATCCAATTTTTCATCCACATAACAATTTTGTTTCCATGGTGTGTAATGAGCATTGCAGTCTCATGAGGCCACTAACAAGCCAGGAGACTTTTTTATCCCACTATTTTTACTTTGATTGCTACATTTTATGGTCTGTTTTATTTTGTTTACCTTCATCTGCATGCATGCATGTGTCAAATGTGCTGCACGTATACATGTGATAGGTGACGGCACAATTAGGAACCTTAAGCTTAAGTCTTCCTGTCATCTCTCTCGTCTGTTTCAGATGTGCAAATAAACCAAACCGAGCGTGTTGTCTACATACTCGTATCGCAGCACGATTCGGTCATGTAGAGGAGCTGCTGCAGAGTTTAAAACACAACACTGTGTGATTTTCCATGTGCATAGAAAAAAAAACACTGAAATATGATGATGGGAATCAGAGGAGGCACATTATTTGGAGATAAATTGTTGCCTTATGGCAACATAGCATGAATATTGACTATAGAACCAAATTTTGTTTTACTCTAAAATTGCTTTTGCTCATAAATATTGTACTTGATATATTTCTGAGTAGAGTTATCATTTATTATAAAAGAGTAGCTCTCTTGAAATATGCCGCCTTACCACAAAACTCATATATATTCCTTATCGCGACTTGAAATAAATAACGCAGCGTGGAAATGGGAACGAGGATTACTGTAACATTCATATTATGTTTGCACATTGAAATTACAAGCGACAGAAAAACTTTAATTTCTCAAGAGCTTTGAATATGATATCATAGACTACAGCATTACTGTGAAGGAAGACGCCAACTTTGCATTTCAGAGGACACGATGTTGCCATATGGAAACAATGCTAAGTTAAAGAAAAAGTGATGAAAATACATCATTACATTACAACAGATTGTGCTTTGTTTCCAACGTATGTCTGATCAGTTTGTGTGAAACTAGATTCATAATGAAAAAGCAGGTTCTTGTCACCGTGGGTATACAGGTGACAGGAGAAAAATGGAAAGTAAATTTCTTAATATGAATGTGAAACTTTCTCCTCACCCACCCCTCAACGTAAATCTCATAAACCCCCAGAAGAAATATGGTTTTGTTACCAGCTAATGTCAGAGAGGCACAGAGAAGCAGAGGGAAGAGGGAACCCGCTCACTTCAGATTATGTGTAAGAAATGAGGATGGGCACCACTGGATGTCCAACTCTGCAGGTAAAACTTGCGATGAAGGACGATCCATCAGATTGTCAGTGAGATTCCGCTGTGTATTACAAAGTGTTGGTTGGAGAGGCATCATTAGCAGTCTCACAACAGGACGACTGTAGTGCCGGCCGTGTCACTTAGCAGATGTTCTGTTCTGTGTTCTGGGCCTTTTGCGATTTGAGAATTTGGACAGAGTGACTAAAAGCCACAAAGAGAAATCCTGAAGGTTGAACGGCAGGACTGTCAGGGGACAATCCCTGGATTTGCTGTTTCCTCAGCTGATGATCTCTGTAAGTTTTCGAAAACAGGAAGGGGAAGTCAGGCGTTTTTCCATCCAGAAACACGGATTCCTTCTTTCTTACTCTTGCTTTGTTGTTTTCAGTCCAATGTTAGCCTACTTAGCTGGAGAAAACTGGGGTACTTTGGCTTCGTCCCACTGGGAATACTTAGTGCCACAATCCCTGCGAGAAATGCTTTTTTTTTTTTAAAGCAACAGTTAAACATTTTGGGAAATGCACTTATGCACGTATTTTCTGGCTTGCAGAGAGCAGATGAGAAGACTGATACTACTCTTATGCTAAATATGTAGCTATAACACTGACAGTATGAGGAATGGAGGTTTCCAACGAGCCCGTTTTAAAGCTCGAAATCTGTGGCACTGGCTGCCACCATGTTGGCAGTCTTGCCTCTTCCGCCTCAGCTAATCTAAAAACTGGCAAGGCGTGGATCATCAGCAGACCTGAGGCGGGCTGAATGTTGCCCGGGTGCTCAAACAAGCCACCTGTACCAACACCTACCTGTCAATCAAATCAATCAAGCTGTCATTAACGGGGAAAATTAGCTATAGAGACCAAAACTGTTTTCTGCTGTGAAGTTGGACATTTGAACATGGGGACTTATGGAGACACTTCTGGAGCCAGCCTCAAGTGGACGTTTGAGAAACTGCAGTTTTTGGCACTTTAGCATTGGCTTCAATTCCCAGCCACCGAGGTTGCCGCTTCTATCTGATTTTCTTCTCTAAGCATATTGTAAAATATGTAAAACGAGCATTCTGCAGACTGTATGTATAATTCAATCAATCACTCAGTCGTTAACTGATTAACTGAATTTATTATGACGTGATCTTAGGATGCTGAACGGATCGTCACGCGTGAGAAAAGTTTGGGATGTGACAGGATTTTTTGTTTTTTTTGTGCCTCTATAAGGTCAAACTAACGTCTCAGTGGATGTGTGGGGACAATCATAGCGCTCTGATCCATTTCTTGTAGGCATGCTCAAAAGGTCAGAACCTGTGCTTAGAAATTCATGAGACTATCAAGCTTGTTGTTGGTCAAGACATGCCATTTACACCTAGCCGATATGTGTCGGGCGACCTGGAGTTGCCGAAGGGCTTCTTTGTGCCTTGAGTGCACTGAATATCTATATTACATGCAGTAAAAAGCTTTTTTTTTCTCCCCCCCCTCCAAAGACTGTAAATCTGCAGAATGAACCCAGCTAGTGTAAAATTCATGCAAAGAGTAAAAAGATCTATTAATCTACTTTGCAAGTATACGCACAAAATGAATTTTTAATGAAATGTTATTTAGTGTTTCCCAAAACCACATAAAGCTTTAATTTTGTTTTATTTGATTTTTTACTTTGTCTGGTTTATATATCATGTAGATGTTCTCATATTCTCTACGCTTTGTATTTTTTTTTTTTTGTTTTTTTTTGCAATGCAATAAAACTTTGATAATAGAATATAGCCTCTTTTTAAATTAGGGCACCCTTCGCCACTCTGTTCTGAATGAACAATGAATAATGCAGAAGGAGTCAAAGTATAAACAGTTGGGTGAATAACGCAGGAATACGGGTTTGTTATCGCAGATATTCTGAAGTAATTCCCGTTTTTTTTTTTTTTACACAAAGTACTGCTTTTGACATTTGAATCTGATATCCGTGTCACTTGTGCGTCCCTCGTCTGCCGCTGACAGATTGAAAACACACCTTGCTGTCATTCTGCACACACTGTCAATACAGGTTGATGGAAGGCTTTTTGCAGGCACCGAATGTAACATTAATATGTAAATCCATACCACTTAGGTCCAAATGAACCAAAATGAATTCCATGATGAAATATAAATGTTCATTAACCGCTTATGAATCACGCCGGATAAAATGGAAAGACCTGCGTCCCTGCTCAGTCTCCCACCTCTCGGTACTTTGTCTGCAGGTCTCCCGGGATACCGGAGAACTCATCTATCTGTAAAGAGCGAGAACAAGGTTTTTTGATTTTATTTTTGGCGTGTATAAATTATTCAGAGTGCATCCCCCTACATTTATCTCCGATGGAGCCTGGCGGTTCCGTCGGTGTTGAACTCTCTCCATCTAAACTCTTACTCCATCTGTCTTTCTCTTGCTCGCTCGCTCCGTCTCACAACCCCCAGTCCTTCGTTCAAACACACACACACACACACACACGCAGTAGATAAGATCTGTCTTTACCTCATCTCAGAGGGGCCTTGGCAGGCACTCTCAGGAATATTGATCATGACACCCTTGCGTGGCAGGCCTTCGCTGCAGCTGCGGCACACAGCAGATAGAGCAGGAACTCTTTCGGGGGTTGTTAGACTGTGATTTTAGCTCCATGTTATGAGGTCTGAGTGGGCCCACAAAGCACAGCAGGAAGAGCCTTTACATGGGGGTACCACCATACTGTGAGGTTTTCATGGCCTCGGATTAGTCGAGGAGACTCTGAGTAGTGTCGCTGCATTATTAATCTAGAAGGAGGCTGAGGTTTACTTTCTGTCTTCTCCAACCCTACAGGCGAGACAAACCATTCCTGGCTCCTCAGACCAGCTGGGTGGGAAAAAAAAAAAAATGTCAGTGCATGAAAAAGACTCCTCACCTCACTTGACTTAACTGCTGCTTTCCAGCCACACATCTGACAACGAATTACCCAAGTGAAGCTGCTTACAATCCCACAGTGGAACACTGTGGTTGCACTGGGCAGTCGCCTCGTGGGAATCTACTGTGCAGAGTCGGACTGTGAAGTAGAGCAGAGCTAAAAAAGAACAAGTATGCAAAATAACATGCCAGCTCAGCAAAAAAAAAAAAAACATGCCTGGAAGTAAAAAAAGGCTCAACTAAGTTCATCCTGTGACAATCTGAAGATACAGCTCTGCACATTACTGCTTTGCATCTCATTAGTCAAGTTGAACTTTCACACAGTGTGTACCCATCACACTCTGCAGAGGGGTTACAGTGTATTGTAGGTATATATATATATATATAAATATATAATATATATATATAATAATATATATATATATATATATAATATCAGTGTTTCTTAACCTGGGTTCGATCGAACCCTAGTGTGTGATTGTGAGCAATCGTTTTCGAGGATGCTGGACATAAAAACTAAGAAAAGGAACAGACTTTGCTGTGAAAATACATGAGACTGGCACTGCCAAGGTGAAGCCACGCATATCTGAACTGGTCTCTCAAAGGCAACAGCAGAAGTCACACTGAGGTAAGTTGTTGTGAGTTCATGCACTGTGTTGGTTTTGTTATTTGAACAAGGTGATGTTAATGCACGGTTCATTTTGTGCACCAGTAAAAAAATCATATTTTATTTTTTACTAAAGAAGGGTTCGGTGAATGAGCATATGAAACTGGTGGGGTTCGGTACCTCCAACAAGGTTAAGAACCACTGATATATATATATCGATATAATGTTGGTCTGCAAAAGCCAGGGTGAATATATATTGTCCCGTGTTTGAAGAAGCATGACACATGCTGAAAACCATACACAGGTATAGCTTCACAAACACATGCAGCCTTTTAAAAGACATCTCAGCTTTTTCAACGATATCAAACGTGTCAAATATCGGAGAAATGTCTCTCCCCTGCAGGACGGACAGACTGCGTATGTCCTTTGTCCCCATGGCCATACAGCTTTTCAACGCCTCACAAAAAGTGCCACACACACACTGACTACATAGCTGACGTGCTATATTAATTCATCGGACAATAACTGAACTATTACTGTGCAGTAACTAGTAAAGTAACGTGTGTCTCTTCTCTTACCTCTCTTTCTCTTTCTCAAAACTGTGCACCACATCCCACCCCCAATCATTACCTTGTTTTGCACTAATATTTATTTATTTATTTATTACCATGACAGGCATTTTACCAGTATGACATTTTTCTATTTTTATGACATTTTACTACCTGGTGTTTTTGAAAGACAGTTGAGTGAATGTATGTTTGTATGTATGCAGGGCATGTGCAATGACTGATAGGCTGGATGTGTTGTTTTTGTGCAATGTGTGTATGTGCTATGCATTTTTTCTGTTGCTGATATGTTGGTTTTGTGTACATGTGTTACATGTATATGCTGCTGGACACCTTAATTTTCTCCGGGATCAATAAAGTATCTCTATCTATCTCTATCTATCTATCTAAAATGATGCACACAGTCTCGGGTTTGAAACATCTCATACAGCAGATTAAGGAGCGCTGGAACAAACCGATATTATGAATGACGTTTTTCTAACCTTAAAGTTACTTCAGGAGAAAAAAGGCAGAAAGCTTTGTGTTTAAGGGGCTGACGTGTCACTCAAAGAGCAACATTATGTAACTTTTCCACCGCAGCATAACAGATTTCAAATCATTTTTTGCTTGTAATAGGGTGAATTGTGCCTCCGGCTGCTTTGTCTTGTGTTGCTGCACTCGCTTGATGTTTGGCTGTGTTGGCGAAATTGTCAACTCGCTCCTTTTTTGATCATAAGCGATGTAACCGTAATGCGCATGCACAACTGTCCATATTCATGACAGCTGTGTATAAATGAAGTGCACACACTTATAGAAGCTTTAAATAACAAAACATTTTTTCTTTACTTACCTCTAGTGGTGTCCAACCAGCCATGGAGCTCGCTGTCAGCAGTTTCAGTAGAAAGTAGTTTCTATGAAAACTGTTTATAATGAGTTATATATGGATTATGCAAGAACACTTCATGTTCTTATCCTAAACTTCTCTCTCACGTCTCTTTACTGCACAAACTTAACTGTAAATCACGATTCAAGAGGAAGAAGACAGGAAGGATGTTAGGATGAAATTATTTTAAGTTTTACACACACAGGCAAAAAAAATACAACCACACACATGATGGGCAACCACACTGCAGTGCCATGGGAGCAGTTAGGGGTTTGGCACCAGAGCAGGAGCAGCAGTGTCCAGGAGGTGAACTGGCAACCCTCCAGTCACGCCTCCATACTGTGGTCTGTGCAGGGCTTGAACTGGCAAACCCTGCTGTTCCCATAAGCCGAGTCGCTATCAACTGAGCTACTGTTGAAGTGCTATTATCTCAAATTTATATATATATACTGTTATGCTAAAAAAGAAACAGAAAAAATATTACAAAACTGTCGACACCGTGTCACTGCAGAGCTGTACGGTGACAGAAATAAAAAAATAATAAAAGGAATGGTGTGACATTAAGTCAGATGCCAAAAAACATCTGATAGAGCAAAGTGATCCATAACTGAGATGGGAGATGACAGTCCTAGAGACTTACATGAAGACCCGAGGCAGCTATTGGAGTGTGAAAATCTTCCAGCGGAGTATTGAGTTGTTTTAGCTGCAATGCCAACACAACCTAAAACTCTGCGGTCAAACTCTGAGGAACGGCAAGCCTGACTCGAATAGTAGTATAAAAGGATGTTTAATATTTCACATTAAGTTTTATTCATTTTACAAAATCGTTAAGCCAAAAGTTAAAATTCTAATAAGAGTTATGACGCGAGCTGTTAAACATTCACGTGCAACTAAAGGATCGGCATGTGGGATTTGCAGGATCTAGCAGCTTAGTGACTGATTGCAACCTCCTCGTTTTACCCTCGCCTATAAGCGTGAAGGAGGAACTTTGCAACAAAGTTTGTCTGTTGGGCTACGTAGATGACCTGCAGTGTCTGTAGATATAAAAGGCTCATCCCGAGGTCATAGAACACAACATTCTGACATGTTGTAAATAGTTGTGCTAAATCTTACACACTGGACCTTTTAGGAATAAAAATGTTTATGTGAGGAGTTAATGCATCTCAGATAGCATCCTGCATTCACCCCAATTGTGTCAGAAAACTACTTCAAACTACCTGCATGGCTGTAGACCGTAGCACCAGGTAAATGTGAAATATGCCTCTTTATAATTCGGGTGAAACGACCTTTTGAAGAGTTTTGAGTAAAAAAAAAAAGAAAGAAGGTGTTTGCAGCAGGCAGTTTGTTCCACTCACACTCATTACTGAACCTCCGCTGCGTGCCCCTTTGGGCTGCAGGAGAATGATGTCATGCATGCAGACGACAGTGTTCGAATCAGCCTCTCAGTGAGTAACCTGTGATTAGCCGGGGCGCTTGTTTGCTTCGGGGTATTGCAAATGTTGTGGATGTTAAGTAAATTGGCAAACATCTGGGATGATATGAATACCTGAATTTTCCACTAAACTGGGAAATGAAATAACCCCCACTGTGCGGCTGATGAACAGCGTGCTCAGGCATCCTAATAAATACTCGCTCATAATTTCAACTCGCTCTCACGCTGAGAGAGGGCGACAGGGGCGGCTGGGGAGGTCTCGCTGCTTTGAACGGAGGGGGCACGGGAATAAAAAACGCCATGAACGTCATGTGTGAGTGTTGGGTTCATTTATCCTCTGTGCTCTCAATTTAAAAGGCAATCTGAAGCGGCAGATAATAAAGTAATATCGCTAATGCTTCATTAATTGATATCCTTTTTTTCCTTTTTAGATTTACGAGAAAACACGGCTGGCATGAGATGTGATTTGACCCTAACTGCACGTGCGCCAAGAGTGAAATTACACACAGCGGGATAAAACAGACGGTTATTTTGCTTTGAGTTCACAAAGGGAGCAAAAGTGCACATCGATCTTGAAAACGCTGTTGCCAAGGCCACAGAGAAATACGAGCCAATGCACATCCGCAGGGATAACAATAGACAACTCAGGCGAGTGGGAAGGAAAGACAATGATGAAATGAGACAATGTGACGTTTTTCAAGGTCACAGTGAAAAGGAGAAGAGATTTCTCCATGTGTTTAACCGTGCAGACTCATGCACAAACACAGTGGCCGTATGACATGGCCAGTTTCACAGCTGGAATAAACATGTTTACAGCCTGGTTCAGGCACAGTTTTGGTCTCTATAGCTAATTTCCCAGCATGACCGCCTTGATTGACAGGTAAGTGTCATTACAGATGGCTCGTCAGAGCACCTCAGGTCCACGATGATCCACGTCTTACCGATGTTTAGGAAAAGCAGTACATTCAACGCGTTGGCAGCCAGCGCGCGCGTATTTTCAGCCTCAAAACACAACGCTTAGGAAAGCACGGGTGACATCACCAGGCTCGGTCCATTCTTTATACTTGTCACCGGATGGACAGAGAAGCAGATAAGTGCCAGGTCAAGGGCGAGGCCTCATCACGGGGAAGGTTGAAGCCAGAGGCAGTAACTAACAGCATGCCTAATCGAAGACTCCATGACTCACCCACTTGCATGTCAGGGTGCGGGATAAAAAAAGAAAGAAAGAAAGAAAGAAAAAAGAAAGAAAGAAGAAGAAAGGAGTCCAAGTTGGAATAATAAAAACCTTCAGGGGCCCGAGCTTCAAAAGCCGGAGCTACATGATCAAGTCTTACAGAGAAACATTCCTCACAAAGTAACTTCAGAGGGCTGGAACGGCTGGAGACAAGACAGAAATGTGCTTTGAAAGATAACAAAACATTCTCAGGTATCGGCTTTTTAGTTATCTGCCAGAATCAAAGCGTGGCGCACAGTAAATAGCTAAAAGCACTCTCCTTTAATCCCTCCTAAAAGAGAAAACTAAACATGCTCTGTAGAATTACTCTGATGACTAACATAGATGGGAACATTAGGGCTTATTCATAATAAGGCTTATAGGTAATACCCCATCTGAGGCTCCTTTACAACACCTGCTTCCTTTAATATCAACTGGATAATTGTGGGGTGGTGTCAGATACATGTGGCTGAATAATATATGATTAAACTATGCATAATCAAAGTGACACGAGAACCTTTTTTTTTTTTTGGAATTCAGGCCAGTTGGAATTTTTCAGGGGGTATATTAAAAAAGCCTGACAGCAGATTACCGACCCACACTAGCCATCTCTGACAGCTCCAGTTCCCTGCTGCAGCCAGGCTAGGTTTATTTTGGCCGCCTTTCCTCAGATCCGTCTGCCGTAAATTTGTCTCTGTCTTTGGACGAATAATGCAGAAAAAGCAGAATTCTGATTGCCACAGCATGGAGTATGATAATTGAAGTGCTCTAAAAAAAATGTCTTCCATTAAACACCCGAGAAGTTGATGGACTGTGCTTGTGGCATTTCAATGGATAAGTAGCCACTTTTGCCAGTTGGCACCCAACCACTAAGACTTATTCATAACTTTCATCCAGCTATGATAAACT
>NC_040021.1:4975580-4977472 GCF_000972845.2 Larimichthys crocea
AATTTTTTTTTTAGAAAGTTCATCTACTAACATGCCTCCAACTTCGCTGTAAAGACTATTCTCAAATGTGCACTTGAGGTTACAAGTTCAACCTCTGCGCATATCAAGGTCAAAGGTACACGTGAGGTGAGATAACAACAACAACACTGCATTACAATCTCCTCACATCACCCTAATTCCTAGTGTAAAGGAGAAACAACACTTTAAGGACCCTTCAAGATATGTCTCATTAAATGTTTGACATTTATTAATGTACTCTAGGCTAGAGTTGCACGATACCCCCGTGGTGCCATATCGTAACGGTTCCTACTATACTAGAAATTCTACACAACGGTACTACCGTGGATTATTATACTACCGGTGCCAGTTTCCGCCTCTACTCTCCTCCCGGCTAGAAATTTGCTTCAAAACAAACAACAAGCTTAAAGTTCTGTCTCGCCCAGACACGCGCACAAACACAAGACAACACACTCACCACGGCAGAAGCACCAGGTCTGAGCGGCGAGTCTGCCGTGTTGTCGTCGTCAGTGGCAACCACTAATTTTGCTAAAAAAACCAAACTCGTTGTTTCAAACTTGTTTCAGTCTAATTCTTACGTCACCAGTATTATGTTTACCATACACCAAACAACATTATAAGTAATTAATACGTATTTATAACTTGTACAAATACATTGCAGTTCATAAAAATAATAATAAAAAAAGGCAGCAGTGTCGTGCAGTGATGCGCGGGTTGATCCGAAGTGAGTGGGTGCCCACAGTCGCCCACGGTCACGAGTAACCAAACAATATTTTTATTGATATTCGGGTCGCGGTCGGTCGGGTCGTTTGAAATAAAGAATAAAGAATAAAGCCGAGTAAAGTTTTGTAATTTATGTAGTAGACAACATTTTCTGTGAAATACACAGACTTTATTGGCTGAAGAAGAAACCACATTTTAATATGCTACTTTTAAATGAATAATAACTCAGTAATGCCAGTTTTATGTAGCCCGATGACGCTACGAAGTTAATCAAGAGTATAGACTACTTTTTAAAATGCGGGTCAGGAAGCGGGTCAGGTACAATATTTCACAATTATTTGCTGCGGTCGGAGTTCGGGCGGGTTAGTTTAAAAAGTCGGTCGGTGCAGGTCGATCAAACATGGACCCGCGCATCACTGGTATCGTGATAATACCCAGAACCGTGATACTTTGCCTGGTATAGTATCGTGGTTACACATTTTGGTATCGTGACAACTCCACTCTAGGCTGTTTTCCTTTTAAAACGTAACCGACTGTTACATCGTCACAGATCACCTAAAAAGGTGAAAGAATCTGTCCCTAAGAGTTTGACGAAATAGGGCCCCCCCAAACAGCTAGACATGGCCCTGGGCAGAGTTGTCATATTGGACCACATTGGACTAAAGTGTACCTAATAAAGTGGCCGGTCCGTGTATATTGGCGTGCTCTCTCTCTCAATTCAATTCAATTCAATTCAGCTTTATTGGCATGGGAAACATGTTTACATTGCCAAAGCGTGTAACAACAAAAAGCACAGATAAAAGTTTTAACATAAAATACAGGAATATTAAATAATAATAATAATAATAACAACAACAATAATTCAATATGTACAAAGTTCAATATGTACTCTCTCTCTCTCTCTCAGGTGTCTCTCCATCAAACAAACCCACCTGCACGCTCGGCTGCACGTGACACAATAAGAACTCATAACGGCACACACACACACACTGTATGACGGAGCAACGGTCACGGCACGCGCCTTACTCCTCACCGATACTTTCACTTATAATAATATAAAATAATAAAAATAAAAAATATTTAAAAGACACTTAACCAGCATCTTGTAGTCCTTTATATTAACTGTACACATTACCCATGAAGCTCCGGGA